>NC_053026.1:465950544-466245573 GCF_003073215.2 Triticum urartu | reverse complement strand
GAATTCTTCAGCAGATTCTTTAGTAGGAATGACATCCTCAGTAGCCTTGAACTTGATAGTTTCCTCAGGTGCTGGTTCATCTATCACAGTAGGTAGGTGCTCTCTTTGCGAGCCATTAGTTTCATCGAACCGCACATCTACTGTTTCAACAACCTTGTGAAGAACGTTGTTGAAGACTCTGTAGGTGTGCGAGTCCTTTCCGTAACCAAGCATAAAACCTTCATGTGCTTTCGGTGCAAATTTTGAGTTGTAATGAAGATCTCTAATCCAACATTTAGCACCGAAGACTTTCAAATAACTTACATTGGGTTTCTTATCAGTGAGGAGTTCATAGGCAGTCTTCTTGAAGAATTTGTGAAGATATACTCTGTTGATGATGTGGCACGTAGTATCAATTGCCTCAATCCAGAACCAATGAGGCGTTTTGTATTCATCAAGCATAGTGCGAGCCATCTCAGCAAGAGTCATGTTCTTGCGCTCCACGACGCCGTTCTGCTGAGGAGTATAAGGAGCAGATAACTCATGAGTAATGTCGGGTATATACCCCGCGGTATGACCTGGCTGGAATGTTAAACCGGCTGGGACTTGGTAAACCGGCGGATGGTAAACCGGCGGAGAGTTAAGACAGAGTCAAGACAGATGGCTAAGACAGACGGTAAACCGGCTGGTGTTAAACCGGCAGACAATGTTAAACCGGCAGACAATGTTAAACTGGCAGACAATATTTGTAAACCGACAGACCAATGTTAAACCGGCAGACGTTAAGAAGCCCAGGAAGGGAAGTCAAAATAGTTTAAGTTAAAGTCCGACTTGGACTCCACATGTAACCCGCCCCTTCAACATATATAAGGAGGGGCAGGGCACCCCAAGAGGGAGAAGATTCACAAGTTCCACAAGTTGGACAAGTTAGGTTTAGACAATAGCTCTCGAGATAGAGCACTCTTGTAACCGTGATCATCATCATCAATATCAATGAAGCAGGATGTAGGCTTTTACCTCCACCGTGAGGGGCCGAACCTGGGTAAAACATCGCGTCTCTCGTCCCGCTCAACCCCTCTCAAGCTATCACATAGATGCGTTGGCCTCGCGACTAAGTCCTGACACTAAGGACATCTGCCGTGACAATTCCACGACAAGTAATACCAAGCTCATCAAGATAGTCATCTAGACCAGAATTCTTGAACTCAGTTCCATTGTCACTTCTGATGTGCTTGATCTTCACACCAAAGTTGGTTGAAGCCCTCGAGGAAAATCGTTTGAAGACTTCCTACACTTCATGTTTGTAAGTAACAATGTGTACCCATGTGTATCGAGAGTAATCATCAACAATAACAAAGCCATATTGAGATGCATCATTTGAAACAGCAGAATAATGATTAGGACCAAAGAGATCCATGTGAAGCAATTCAAATGGACGAGTAGTGGTCATGATAGTCTTCGCTGGATGCTTAGCCTTTGTCATTTTCCCAGCTTCACGGGCTCCGCATAGGTGATCCTTGAGGAATTTGACATTCTCAATGCCGATGACATGCTTCTTCTTCACAAGCGTGTGCAAATTCCACATGCCTGCATGACCAAGTCGTCGATGCCAGAGCCAGCCTTCTGAATCTTTTGCAAGTAGGCACACGACTGGTTGTGGTCCTGCAAAGAAATCAACAATATACAGGTCTCCTCTCCTAAAGCCTTCGAAGACTTTGGAATTGTCAGCTTCCATAACCACAACACAATGGTACTTGCCAAAGACAACAACCATATCGAGATTGCAAAGCATTGAGACAGACATGAGGTTGTATCCTAGGGACTCGACAAGCATGACTTTGTCCATGTGTCGATCCTTTGTGATCGCAACCTTACCTAGACCCAATACCTGACTTTTTCCTTTGTCGGCAAAGATGATATGCTTCAGATGCGACGGAGATAATGGAGCATCCATCAATAGATTCTTGTCACCAGTCATGTGATTTGTACATCCACTATCAAGGACCCACTCAGTGGCTTTGGGTTGATCATCCTGCAGATGAATTAGTGCAACTTACGAACTCATATACTTCATCAGTGAAGAATATGACATCAATTCATCAGATCAATTTCATCAAGCAAAAGAACAGATAAAGCAGTATGAGGACGCGAGAAATGAAAGTTCATTTCTTCATGATTAGCCCGCGTCCTTTCAGGCATGCTCAGGTCTCCAACAAATTCTTCAGACGATTACGTACGTCTGGAGATCTGACCCTGCAGAAGAGATTAATTCTTTTTCTTCACCAACCACATCTGAAGGGGTGGCAAAGAGTTCATCATTCTGTGAGCTCCATACGAGAAGGATGGCATAGAAGCTAGTCCATTTCGTTTCACATAAGAAGGGTTAGAGTAAGCATAAGAGTAAGCAGGGAAATTCTTCGAGGACTTATGAACAGTACGGCCGCGCACAGTGCCGACAGCGCGCTGGCCCGCGAGGTGAGTGCACGCTGCACCGGCAGCTAGCACGCCGCGCACTACCACAGTACGGCCTAGATGCCCTATGCGCTAGGCGTCGCCGGTGGAGAAAGCGCGCGGGAGAGAGGAAGAAGAGAGATCCAGATGGAGAAGAAGAGGCTGACAGTGGACCCCGGGCCCACCTGTCGGCCAGAGAGAGCACTGTGCTCTCGGGTACGACCAGCATATATTTAAATTTAGAAGTTATTCTAAATTTATACCCAGCATAGAAATCTCACGATTTTGTCCCAAACCGTAGACTTTTCCACGCAGCACCAGTTCTCACACTGTGGTTTTTCACCACTTATTGCCCTCTCACTGTAGCCACATTTTTACTACTTATTGTTCTTCTTAAAACAGCTTTTAACAAATCTCGAGGACGAGATTTTTCTTAAGGGGGGTAGTGTTGTGACACCCCAAATATTTGGCCTTGTTTTAATGAATTAAAAAATTTGCCAGGAATTAAAACTTTGAATTTCTGAACTCCATTTTGATTTTTAAATCATTTCCTTCCCTGTTATGATGAGTTTTTCCCAAAGAGAAAACTTTTCAAATATGTCATTGGACATATTTAATCTCTCAAGAGAAACTTTCCCTTATTTAATATAACTAATTAAATAATTAAGTTGCTTGATCTTTACTTTCTTGAAAATGGTTTTTCAAGGTTAAAATGGCCATATTTGAACTACAACCATTTGATAGATTCACTTAAAATTCCCACAAAAATTTGGAGATGTCATGTGATGTTTTTAAATCACTTTTGTACAAAAATATCTTTTATTCATGTTATATTTTGAGCTCTACACTCAATTTTTCTTCTCTGGCCCAGAGTGCAATTTGCACTACAACCCATTTAAATATTTCTTTCTGGCCTCCACCAAAATTATGGGATGTTGGTAGTAGCATATGATTCAACTTTATGCAAAAACCTAGTGCTGTTCTTTGAAAATTTTGAGTGAATCAACCTCATTTTCATTCTGGTCCAGCCTTGTGATTTCTACTGCAACCCTATTTATTTTTGCTCCAATGATCTTGTGCTTCCTCCTACTTGTAGACAGCCCTACCAAACCCCTAAATCCAGGAGCATGCACCCATTGGATTATTTTTGGTTCATGAAATAATGTCATTTATTTCCTGTCCAGAATTGAAGTTTTGCAAAACTTGCACTAACAGGTTTGTGCTTTTCACAAACTAACCTCACCACCCTCTTGTACATCTAAAGAGACCACCATCTGGAGTTTTTTACCACTCCAAGACTTGCCTAAGTGCCCTTGACATTTTGCCAAACACCTTATGGGCAGGATCTGTTTTGGCATGAACTCTTGGTTTGCACTGTGAACCTGATCCCCTGACCAAACCAGCTTGTCCACTGATCTCCTTGCAAACCCTAACCTAGTCCTGTTTCTTCCCATCCTCAACCGCGGCCTCTAGCATGCTCTGGCATTTCGTTGAGCACATTCAGTGCGTGCACGGGACGCGCCCAGAGCGCGCGTATTGCACGACCCGTGCGCCGAGCCGACACGCTGGCCCCCACGGTTTTGGCCCGCTCTGCAGCACCACGCCACGCGCTCCCCTCCTCACAGCATCGCGCCAAGCCGCCCTGGCAGCCTACAGCGACTCCGACAGAGCTTTTGGCGGCACACCGGCGTCCGCAGCGCGCCTCTGCCACGGTCGGCGCCGCCAAAGCCACCTCCGCTCGCCAGCTCGCCCTTGGAGCAGTAGCCGCTCGTCCGCTAGCTCCTGCCGCCATCCCCAGCCTCGCCACGATGCCCTGCAGCTACAGAATGGCGGTCGCCGGAGAGCTTATCCACGGCCGCCGCGGAACCGCCTTGCCACGCCTATAAAAGGAGCCCCGAGCTCATCTCCGCACGCAGGCAATCCGAAGCCACCTCCCGAGGACCCCCATTGGCAGCCAATCGACCCGGGGAGGCCTCCTTCCTCATCTCCGGCAACCGCGGCCGCCGCCACTGCCCCGGCCATTCCGGCACCACCAGGGCCTCCCCCTCTCCGTTCTCTCCACCAAGAGCTTCCTCATCCTCCCGTGAACCATTCCCACTACTCGATTTCGATCGGGACTCACTGTGGGAGAATTTTCACTCCGCCCCCGAAGCCTCCTCCGCCGCGAAGCTCGCCGCCGGCAGCTCCCTCCGTCCCCACCGGCCTGGCAACCACCGGGAGGACCGCACTGGAGTGGCGGATCCATCCCCGCCCTCGGGGCCCCGCGAAGAGCTGCCAGTCACCAGCGACGATCGCCTGAGCTCCGCCTCCGCTCGGGACAGAGGAAGGAGGGGGAAAGAGAGACTAGTCAAACCTGACTAGTGGGCCCTCTGGACCCACTGTCAGCGACCCCGTGCTTGTCCGCGTGGGATTAAGTGAAGGCGTAATCCGCCCAGTACGTTTCCCCCGCTCCGAAAGCGTATTCCTCTCTGAGACGTTTTCTTTTCTGTTTTATTTTTAATAACAGATTTTGACCACAACTTTGACTGGCTATAACTTTTTAATTATAACTCCAAATGAGTTGATTCTTTTTCCTACCTTCCTCAAATTTGGTCTAGTTTATTTTAAGATTTATTTGAAAATTTTCCAAACAACTTTTTTGTACTGTTTTTGAGATGTGTGTTAATTCAAATATATTTTAAAATAGGATTTTTGGGAGAGAAGGAAGCTTTCAAAAATTTTGGAGAGCACCCCCACCTCTCCACACCATTAAAGGCAAGCATTCTGAACCCCGGAATAATATTTTTGGTATGTTAGTTGACACGTTTATAACACCACCTTATATCGGAGAGCTTGTTATTTCATGTGATATGATCATTTGCATGAGGCATATTAGTGATTTCCTTGCTGTTGGAAATGAATATACCTATGATGGTAATCACCCTCATGTGCCTTGCATGCATGCCGGAAAGGAATCCGGGAAAGCCTCTTCCTTGGGTAGGAGGGAGCTTGTCGCCGGTCCCCGTCGGGACGGTTATGTCCGGTATGGCATGGTAAGGTATATTGAGTGGTGATTTTGTTGATTGAAATATATTTTGTTTACTTGTCATGCAGGGAACTTATAAACCTCCTGAGTCGACCGTAGACCGAGTCTTGTTCCAGTAACCCCCATACTTGCTATGTACTACCACTTGTCCCTGCCGCAGGTAGGGTATGGTTCAGTAAGTCGTCAACCCCTTTCAAGCACACACCGTACAGAGAGGCCATGGTGGAAGATATCGGTTGTAGCCGGTAGGCATGCCACCTGGTCCGGGGGCATGGGTGTTTCCGGTTGGGACCGAGAGGGGAGGCCACCCCTTAGAGCGCGCGATATAAATTTGATCCCATGCTACGCGAGGTTGTAGCCTCCCCACTTAGAGTTTTGCTTAACAGGTGTCGTGGGTGATTCCAGACACCGGTGAGTTAAGCTGGTGTGTGCAAGTTAGGCGTGTTCTCAACTAAAAGGCCGTAGACGGAATTAGTCCCGATGGACTAAAGGAATCCGTTACTCGTGGGTAAAGAGTACACCCTCTACAGAGATTAAACCTATTCGAATAGCCGTGTCCATGCTTAAGGATTACAGTCTGGGATGGGTCAAGTGTTGGTCTTAGTGTCGGTCTTCGGAGGAGAGATTGTTAAACCAGAACTTGGACCGTGACTTGTGATTTGTGAAGATTATGATTATTATCTTGTGATGGACTAACCCGTTGCATTATTTATATTATCTAGTATCCCTGGATGGTTCTACCTCCTGGATATTCATTGTGATTATTTATTTTAAAGCCCTTTATGTGGTGTCGCTCAGACGCCCGACTGTGGCATTTCTTTTAAAGCCCTTTATGTGGTGTCGCTCAGACGCCCGATTGTGGCATTTCTTTTAAAGCCCTTTATGTGGTGTCGCTCAGACGCCCGACTGTGGCATTTCTTTTAAAGCCCTTTATGTGGTGTCGCTCAGACGCCCGACTGTGGCATTTCTTTTAAAGCCCTTTATGTGGTGTCGCTCAGACGCCCGACTGTGGCATTTCTTTTAAAGCCCTTTATGTGGTGTCGCTCAGACGCCCGACTGTGGCATTTCTTTTAAAGCCCTTTATGTGGTGTCGCTCAGACGCCCGACTGTGGCATTTCTTTTAAAGCCCTTTATGTGGTGTCGCTCAGACGCCCGACTGCGGCATTTTATTCCCACTCTATTACTGCTTATTCATGTTGCATGAAAATAACCTGCTTGCATGCATAAAAGATGTTTTATTTATGACTGACGATGTGATCATAGAATATTTCAGTGCATGATTATCAATTATATTATACCCGTGTTCTTAATGTTTGCGAGTACATTCAAAGTACTCACTGGCTTGTCCCTGGCTATTGTCTTGGCCAGATTGCTTGCTTGGAGAGGAGCGTGGCGATGACAGCCCCGGAAACTAAGCAACGGTGATAGCAGCCTCGCGAAGATAGGAGTTAACCTGGTCAGCTGTTCCCGTGGGAAATGGAGTCCCATAGACACTGATGTCTCACAAACCGCTTCCGCCATCGACCACTAGAAACCCAATTGTTTGTACTCACAGGCCAGAATGGTCTTGTACTACATATGTTGTATTTTGCTTGGAATTTCTGTATCAAGTGGAGCCTCATCAGCTAACAGTAATCCTGGGGCTGATGAGCATGACGGTCTTTTCTGGAAATTTATGTCAGGAAAACCCGGCCGTGACAATTTCTTCACCCAACATATCATCGCTCTTATTTAGCATGTATTGAACTTTTTCCAAAGCTCTTTGTTGTTTAGTGGCGAGGGAAGCAAGTTTGACATAGCTGGGTCCAAATTCATCACCAGATTCATCATCACTAGACTCGGATAGGTAGCATTCAGTTACCTTAGCATCTTTTGCCATAAGGCATGATGCAGAAGACGATGATTCTGGTTTGAATGTCATCGCTTTGAGAGATTCCTTGAAGTCCTCAAACCAAGGATCATGACAGGTACGATGACCTTCATAGACCTCAGAGAGACGGTCCCAGATAAGCTTCACATGATCGAGATGCATGATATTCCTGAACTGATTTTGAGAAGAGTGTACTTGCGAATGTCATCTGCTTCTGCCATCTTGCACAGATCGGTCAGACCAATCTCAGTGACGGTCCACAGCTCGCTGTTCATCGCCATGAGGCGTTTCTTCATCAGGGCCTTCCACTTGGGATACTCGTGACCGTCAAAGATGGGGCATGTCACTTTCTTCATACCTGCGGTCGACATAACTAAAACTCCACGCGGTTAAACCAAAATTACACATAACAAGGGAGTACCTTGCTCTGATACCAATTGAAAGTGCGTTATATCGACTAGAGGGGGTGAATAGGCGATTTTTATGAAATTCTTCACTGAGAAATTTGCCGGTGAGGAAATTCCTTGGCAAAGAACTACTAGCAGTGGAATAAGTACTCAAAAGTAAACATAATAGAACACAAGCATAGTCATCATGATGAAATGAATACAGGCACAGAGTACAAGAAGCGTAAGCACATGATAACACATGATGAAGACAAACAGACTGAAGAGATTGAACTGAGGAAATTGAGAAAATCTTCAGTCAAAGTCTTCAAGCACAGATATGAACAAGCACACAACACAGTTATGAGGAAATGAAAGAGTTGAGGAAATAGAACTAGTAAGCTTGGTGAAGACAATGATTTGGTAGACCAGTTCCAACTGCTGTCTTAGTTGTACGTCTGGTTGGAGCGGATGAGTATTTAAACTCAAGGACACACAGTCCCGGACACCCAGTCCTGAACACGCAGCTCAGGACACCAAGTCCTCACCGTATTCTCCTTGAGCTAAGGTCACACAGACCTCGCCCAATCACTCGTGGTAAGTCTTCAGGCGACTTCCAAACCTTCACAAACTTGGTCACTCGGCGATCCACAATTCCTCTTGGATGCTATAGACCATGACGCCTAACCGTCTGGAAGAAGCACAGTCTTCAAAGGTAACAAGCGTCGGATCCACGCAGGATCAATCTCTTCAGTGATGCTCAATCACTTGGGGTTTGTAGGTGTTTGGGTTTGGGTTTTTTCCTCACTTGATGATTTTCGCTCAAAGTCCTCGGAGGATGGGTTGCTCTCAAATGACAAGTGTCAGTTTCTCTCGGAGCAGCCAACTAGCTAGTGGTTGTAGGGGGCAGCTATTTATAGCCTAGGGAGCAGCCCGACATGATAAGACATAAATGCCCTTCAATGATATGACCGTTAGGTGGATAGATATTTTGGGACAGCTGGCGCATAGCACAGTGATACGTCTCCAACGTATCTATAATTTTTGATTGCTCCATGCTATATTATCTACTGTTTTGGACTATATTGGGCTTTATTTTCCACTTTTATATTATTTTTGGGACTAACCTATTAACCGGAGGCCCAGCCCAGAATTGCTGTTTTTTTGCCTATTTCAGTGTTTCGGATAAACGGAATATCAAACGGAGTCCAAACGGAATAAAATCTTCGGGAACGTGATTTTCTCACTGAACGTGATCCAGGAGACTTGGACCATGCTCCAATGAACAAAAGAGGCGGTCACGAGGGTGGGGGTGCCCCCCCTAGGGCGCGCCACCCTGCCTCGTGGGCCCCTCGTTGCTCCTCCGACGTACTTCTTCCTCCTATATATACACACGTACCCCCAAACGATCAGAACAGGAGCCAAAAACCTAATTCCACCGCCACAACTCTCTGTATCCACGAGATCCCATCTTGGGGCCTGTTCCGGAGCTCCGCCGGAAGAGGGTCATCATCAAGGAGGGCTTCTACATCATCATAGCCTCTCCGATGAAGTGTGAGTAGTTTACCTCAGACCTTCGGGTCCATAGTCAGTAGCTAGATGGCTTCTTCTCTCTCTTTGAATCTCAATACAAAGTTCTCCCCCTCTCTTGTGGAGATCTATTCGATGTAATCTTCTTTTTGTGGTGTGTTTGTTGAGACCGATGAATTGTGGGTTTATGATCAAGTCTATCTATGAATAATATTTGAATCTTCTCTGAATTCTTTTATGTATGATTGGTTATCTTTGCAAGTCTCTTTGAATTATCTGTTTGGTTTGGCCAACTAGATTGGTAGTTCTTGCCATGGGAGAAGTGCTTAGCTTTGGGTTCGATCTTGCGGTGTCCTTACCCAGTGACAGAAGGGGCAGCAAGGCACGTATTGTATCGTTTCCATCGAGGATAACAAGATGGGGTTTATTTCATATTGCATGAATTTATCTCTCTACATCATGTCATCTTGCTTAAGGCGTTACTCTGTTTTTAACTTAATACTCTAGATGCATGCTGGATAGCGGTCGATGAGTGGAGTAATAGTAGTAGATGCAGAATCGTTTCGATCTACTTGTCACGGACATGATGCCTATATACATGATCATGCCTAGATATTCTCATAACTATGCTCAATTCTTTCAATTGCTCAACAGTAATTTGTTCACCCACCGTAGAATACTTATGCTCTTGAGAGAAGCCACTACTGAAACCTATGGCCCCCGGGTCTATTCTCATCATATCAATCTCCATTACTTTAATCTTGCTTTGCTTTTTACTTTGCCTTTACTTTTTACTTTGCATCTTTATACCAAAAATACCAAAAATATTATATCTATCGGATCTCACTCTCGTAAGTGACCGTGAAGGGCTTGACAACCCCTAATCGCGTTGGTTGCGAGTAGCTATCGCTTTGTGCGGGTACGAGGGACATGAGCGTGGGCTCCTACTGGATTGATACCTTGGTTCTCAAAAACTGAGGGAAATACTTACGCTACTCTGCTGCATCATCCCTTCCCCTTCGGGGAAAACCAACGCAAGCTCAAGACGTAGCACACAGCAACGGTCGGAATTTTGTGTAGCAAAATCCTCAGGGCTATCATGTTCCTCACTGTGTAGGCAATCCACACTGGCGAATTCCTAACTCCTCAGTCAGAACAAATTCCTCAAAGACCAGATGAACTTCGTCTCTGTCACTGAAGAATATGACTGGACTGTATGAGATTTCCAATGGCTTCACTCGAAGGGATTGGTAGGTGTAGGATTTTGAGTTGAGCATCACATGGAAATTTTTCCTTAGTATTTCCTCGACCCCGTTTAACAGTATGGTGTTTCCTATGACTCAAGAAAGAGAAAATGAAACTACGAAAACAAAAGTCTTCACGCTTCATGTTCCTCGAATGAATACCAAGTCTTCAAGGTCACACCAATTTCTTCACTTTCAAAGTCTTCAGAAAGTCTTCAGAAATCCAAAGTCTTCAGTCGAAGAACTTCATTTTTAGGGGTCGACTTTCTCTGTAAAAATCAAACTCCTCATAGACTTATAGACCCGTGTACACTCACAAACGCATTAGTCCCTTAACCTATAAGTCTTCAATAAACCAAAATCACTAAGGGGCACTAGATGCACTTACAAGAAGGGCACGAATTCGCCACCGCCGTCCTGCCCGAAGACAGAGTAGGTTTTCACTTCGGCACCACCGCCACTGATTGTCGCTCCCCGGCCACCACGCCGCCCACACGGCCATGGCCACCGGGCAACACCTAAGCTACGGGCTCCGCCCACAAGCACTGTGCTCCCACCACCAGAATTGCCGCCCTTGAATCCAAGACCGCCCCACCCCCTCCAACCTAGTCAACCGACGCTGCTGCCAGAAAAGCAGGCCCTTTTGGCAAGAACGGGGCCCAGCCGGCCAGAGCAGGGTAGGGGAAAGTCTCGGGTGGTTGGCTGGCAACCACCATGTAATTTATAAAATCGGGGCCAGGTCGCCATTGCCGTCCTTGGCAAAATCAAACCTCGGAGGCACCTCTGCTAACTCCCCGGAGCGCCGCTGCCACCATGGCCAGCCAAAGACGAGAAGCATCGAGCCACCGTGCTCCACCTGTCGGACGCGCCTCCATCCGCAGCTTCGAGCACCCCCAAAATCCGGAGAAGGGGGGGTCGAACCACCGCTACCGCGCTGCCACCCCTACTAGCCGGAGTGGCCCTGGTCGAGGTAGCCGCCCGCAGGCCTCGCCAACTGCGGTCCACGCCGCAGCGACGCCAGATCTAGCCAAGCCGCCAGCACGCCATCCGCGGCCGCTGTCCCTGACCTCCAGCACGCCCACCACCTCCCACCTCCAGCAACCAATGTGGCCACGACATATGTGGCCACCTGTTGGCCGTGCCGCCGCAGGTCCAGATCAAGCCGACGGCGCCACATCCAGACCCCGTGCGTGTTTCGCCACCACGTAGCCCACTGCGCTGGTACCAGATCACCGCATCCCATGCTCCATGGTGCCCCGGCCCACACTAAGCCCCTCTTGTGCGAGGGGGTGAGAAAGCCCCGCCGCCGCCGGCATTGGCCGACCTTCGCCCGTGTGCATCCTATGGCAGCGGCGGGAGGTGAAAGAGGGGAGGAGAGGTGGCGAGGCGGCCGACGACTAGGGTTCCTTCCCTACCACCCGTGGGAGAGCCAGAGGAGGGGGAGGGGGCTCTTCAAGTCCTGTTTCTGTTATCTGTTGTGTACTGGCACTCGCGATGTCGCACATAATAGACCTAGGTTTTCCCTAGTCTTTGGGTCTTGTTTGTATAACTAGAAGCGGAACTAGGTTGTCAGCCGATTTGTCGTTGTGTCCGTCGGGTGTATGGTTGTTGAATGAAATTGATCATGCAAGTCCTTTTGATAGATCCCATCCTCTTCTAAACCCAGCCCGCATGCACCCTTCACTCTCTTCCTCCTGACTCCCACCTTGAGCCGACACCACTGAGCCTCATGCCGGAGACATGCGTGCACCTTCGCACGCATGGCCTCTGCCCCTTCGGCGATCGTTGGAGGATGCCACCGCCAACCCTTCCCCTTCCCCCCTTCTCTCTCCTTACCCCTCCCACTCTCCACCCGGCTGAGCTCCCATTGCATTCTCTCCTCTGACTTTCTCTCAATCAGGATTTGATGGATTGCAACATGGATGGCGTTTCTAAAACATAACAAATGTTTCAATGCGTGGGGTGTGGTTTTTTTTCTGCAACATGAACTCTCTTGCAAAAACAATTCTGCAAGACGACCTTTGTTGCATTTTTTGCAAGACGGCCTCTATTCCAAACAAAATTCTGGAACATGACCTTTGTTGCAAAAAATATGCAAAACATTTCTTCAACACGACCTCTGCCGCAAAAAAAATCTACAACACTACCTCCGCTGTAAAGGTGCAATGGTGGAGGAGGCCGCTTGGGCATTCAATGGCGCAGATCTAACGGCTCGTGACTCGGCCGATTTTTAAAAGATTAGCCGACCGACGCGTAGCATAAGCCTTTTAAAAAAACTGGGTGTTGTCAAGTATTTCCATTAGCCAACCGCCAATGCTAAGCATGGGCCCACATATAATATTTTGCTATTTGTGTGCCATCGTCATTGCAACTTTTTTCTCAGGACCAATGAAAAATATGTGAAAAACATTACAACATTTTGGACCCACCCGTACAATAAAAAGCTTATGTATGCGAAGAAGCCCCATTGGCCAATCGCAATAAATCACCAAGAAATATCGTCGAACTTGTATGCAACATCGAGTCAAAAGTATGCAACAACAGCACAAAAACAACTTGGAACATGAATGCAACATTTACAACAAATTCCAAAGTCATCACAACTTGTGGCTTCATGAACCTTCGAGCTCTCCCGCTTGACGGAGAGCCAAGTCTGGCGACGGTTCATGACCAAGCGAACTATCAACATTCGTCTAGGTCCATGATTGTAGTGAGGTTGATGGAGATAGTTCCGAGAATGATTTCCTCCCATTTGATAGAGTATCAAAAAAGACTCTAGATTGGAACCCCTCAGAACGCGCGGTGGCGGGGGCAAAAAAATTCCTCGATAGTTATTTCCCAGGGGTTCGAGAGATTATAAAGGTGGGGGCTTTGAGGGACGATGGTGCGGAGTGCTAGGGAGAAGTGGTCCCACACGACCATGCCCTGAGATGAGAACCAAGGCGCGTGGAGCCCACATGGCTCCCTTGATTGGCCTCCGATGTCTTTCTTCGTCTTGATGTGAAAATTCCAAAAACATGCAGAAAAAATACCAACTTCCTGGTTAGCGTCACGAGTAAGCTCCTTCCCAAGATGGCCTAGGGGAGGCCCAACAGACCTCAGCCCTGCCACGTACATGCGGGCATCAAGATACCTGGCCATGGGCAACCCGGCCCGGACGGCCCGACCTAACCTGGCCCGATCTTGCCCGCCGGCCGAGCCTGGGCCCATCATATTTGTGATTTATTGAAGAGGCCCGACAGGCTTTTACATTGACGGGCCGGGCTTGGGAGTGGATTTTAGGCCCGACGGCCGGGCCAGGCCAGGCCCGGGCCTAGGTTTTCTTTGTCGGGCTTTGTCTGGCCCGGCCTGGCCCGAGGGATGGCCAGGCTTAAACGGTCCAGGCAGGACGCGGCCCACCCACCGGCGGCAGGCGCACCCGTGATGGCGCCAATCCCGGAGCTTGGCAGCTTCCCTTTCTGGCCCTCCGCGGCCGGAGGCGCGGCGCCATGGCCAGGAGCTCCCCGAGCGTCGGCGGCATCAAGCGGAGCTCCTCCGCGAGACGAACATCCTCGTCCTCGGCAATGTCGGCCCAGCGCAGGCTGCGCGGCACCCAGGCCGGAGGAGCAGAGGACAGGGAAGCCGGATCTGTTGTCCGCCCGGCCACCACGGAGTCCGCGGAGGCGGACGACCATCAGGTCGCCGTGTATCCGCCTTGGCTATGTGCATTCAGGATTCCAGGTCTGGTGGTTCGGTATGTGCTTCTCGGCTCTTGCTGACTCCGCCGCTGTCGCATAGGGCAGGCAGGCAGGGAGCACTTCACTCCACGGCGGTTGAAACCATGAGAGAGACCACGGCTGCTTGTGTGCTTCACCGGCATTGTAAGTCAACAGATCAACTTCAAGGAATCAAGGTACGGAACTGCTGTATATAGAAGTCCAATTCCCTTGAAGTAATAATTTAATTTACTAATTTGACAAGGCATGATTATAATTTAGAAATCTAATGTCGCTCCTCCTTTAATGTTCCAATGATTGAAGGATGGAGAGGTAGAATACAATGAAAGTAGACCCGTGTTTCAAGCTCATTGCTGAAAATGCAAATGCACCCGAGGAAATAGCTGCAAAGGTCATATCTGATGAGATCATCGACATGTTCGACGTTGGTACGTATTCCTGTGTGGTGCCATTGGAACGATTTTTATTTTCCTTCCTTGCACCCTTCATGTCCAAATCCTAGCTCACCCCCTGACTGTTTGTGTTAGAGGTAATCATGTAATAAACAGAAAATTACAGAGTGTATGAGATGCTTATAAGTTCCTTAGGTAATCATTCATGGTTCTTTCATGGAAACATATGATGTTACTGTTTATTATTGGGGTTCAACAATTGTTTGGCAACGCAGGCTCTTGCCACCACTTGGATGATATGTACTGCTAGATCTAGCTGACTGAATGATGATGTGCATTGTCTGGTCATGGAAGTCGAGCTATACATGTCAATAATACTGACTGGATTCCGATAAATTTCAGTCACATTAGAATAGTCACCTTCCCGAAGAGAATTACTTTTTGATACTACATTGGTGTTTCTATAAAATCTAAAGATACATTTCTGTCAAGAAACTAGCAGATGTATGAAAAATGTAGAGAGACACATGCTACTAATTGAAGAATAGTGCTCAGAATACTTTGTACGGTAAATACAATAGGCTCTGGCATCTGGGCATGCCTTCATCAAAAAGTTAAACCTTCCTCTACGCGAGGAAATCTTTGATAGACCGCAACTCTTTGATGGTATCTTTGATCAACATTCTACTCACGGGCATTTCCTGAGAGCAAGATACTCCGAGTCTAAGAAGTGAGGTCAGGCAGTCAATCCTTCTCTCATCAGAAGGATCATACGTTCTTGAAAAAGTAGAAGAGTCATCTGTGGCTGGCGACCCCTTCTCAATGTGGGGAAAAAGCCGCATGTCAACAACGTCCATTACTCCACCATGTATGGCCATTTCAGCATACTTGTGGAGATTTAATCCTTGTATGAGCATGCTATCAGTGGGCCTCTTCCCAGTTACTATTTCTAAGATGAGAATTCCGTAGCTGTACACATCTCCTTGTATAGAGATCACATTTCCAGCACCATACTCTATAACATTGAACATTTGAAGATATTAGCATTTCGGTGATGTAAACCGTTTTAAGGAAACATGGGGAAGAAAGCAAATCGGACAAACCTGGAGCAGCATACCCAATTGTCCCTCTAAATCCCATTGAGCTTGTTGAGCTTTGGGGAAAAGAGTTTCCCTCGGTAAGAATCCTAGCAAGTCCAAAGTCACCAACATGGGCTACCAAATCAACATCCAAAAGTACATTGCTTGGCTTAAGATCACAGTGAGCAATTGGTGCAGCGCCGTAGGAGTGAAGATAATCCAGTGCATATCCCACATCCAGTAGTATGCTCACTCTTTTAAGGAGATCCAAATGCTTCTCCTCATTTTGGTCTGGATGCAACCAATCTTCTAGACTTCCATTAGGCATGAACTGAAAGACGATTGCTTTGAAGTCGTCCCCTTTGGAATCAATGCTTGAACACAATGTCATTATCTTGACAAGATTTCGATGTCGAGTGTTTCTGATTGCTTCGCATTCCACTGTGAAACTTTTGAGTGCACCCGGTGTTTGGAGTTTAAGTACTTTGATAGCAACAATATTTGCACTGTCACCCCTATCTCCGCCTAAGTTTCCTTTATATACAGAGCCAAAAGTGCCACTACCCAACAAGTTTGCTGTGGAGAAACCATTTGTTGATTTTGCCAATGTAAGGTAAGAAACCGAAGGGTAGCCTTGGATAGTTGCAGTCGAAGGGTTACCATTTGATCTTTGCTTGTTCCAAGCAAGCAGGAAAAAGACCAAGAAAATGACACCCAACACCGCAACTAGGGGAATAATGATTGTTTTCAATGGAAGTTTGTTCTTCTTTGATGATTCAAAAGAACATGGGGGCAGGTGAAGATCCTGGATTCCACCACAAAGTTTATCATTACCTTGCACTGAAACTGTAGTAGCATTCGTGAAGATACCGCTAAACGGCACTTCACCAACGAAGTTATTGAAGGAGAGGTTTAGATAGTGAAGTGTGTTGAGGTCCTTCAAAAACTTTGGCATTTGGCCTGATAATTTGTTGCTTGAGAGGTCTAGGATTTCTAAACCCTTCAGTCTGCTCAAGAGTGGCGGAATACTACCTTCCAGGAAATTGTTTTGTAGATATATGTTTTGGAGAATCTCGCAGTCACCAAGGGTAGGAGGGATTTCATGTGATAATCTATTTGACGCCGCTCGGAATTCTACAAGGTTTTTTAGATTTCCAATTTCAGACGGTATCGACCCCTCCAAACAATTATAGGAGAGATCCAAACCTAGAGAGAGTGTGCTGATGTTGAATAAACTACTGGGAATTATCCCTGTCAAGTTGTTGGTTGAGAAATCAATATTCAGCAAGGATGCCAAGTTCCCCACAGTGCTTGGTATGCTACCGCTGAAAGTATTGTACCCGAGATACAAGTTGCTTAACTGAGTAAGATTTCCGATGGTCAACGGGAGGCTCCCACTTAAATTGTTCCTTCCCAGGGACAGATCTCCCAAGTTGGTAAGGATGCTCAAAGAAGATGGAAGAGTTCCCGTGAGAAGATTATTGTCAAGGGATAGGACCTGCAACTGGAGAAGATTTCCAATTCTTTCAGGTATGTTCCCTACTATCCGGTTACGAGAGAGGGACAGATATACGAGCGACGTTGACAGGTTAGAGATCGACGAAGGAAGCATCCCTCCTAATTCGTTTGAGGCCAGGTCCAGATATTGTAACTGGGAGCAATTGGATAAGGTGGACATGAAGTTCCAGTCACTTGGAGTCGTAGCTTGTAGCAGATTGTTCGAGAGAGCCAGCGATTCAAGATTCTGCAAGCCTCCAACCTCTGGAGGAACCGTGCCACTAAAGAAGTTGTACCCGAGCTCAATTCTCTGCAGCTCGGAGGAATTTGCCGATATGGCAGGGACATGGCCATGGAATTGGTTGTAGCTCATGTAAAACAATTGGAGAAGAGGGAGGTTAGCGAATGCGCCTGCAGGTATCGTGCCACGAAGCGCGTTGCCGACAACGGACAATCCTTTCAAGGAAGAAATGTTCCATATTGGAGGAGGGATGAGTCCAGAAAGGTTGTTAAACTGGAGCGAAAGCAAAGAGAGGTGGGGCATGCGACCAAAAGATGATGGAATGGTCCCTGACAGAGTGTTGTTCCCAAGGTTGAGTGTTTGGAGCGAAGACAAGTTGGCTATCGACGGCGGAATCTGCCCCGACAAATTGTTGGCGAAAAGGTTGAGGATCTCTAGATTTTCCAAGGAGCCTATCTGGGCAGGGATCTCACCTTGGAGGAGGTTATTCCTGAGATTGAGGACGCGCAGCTTAGTGCACCTTCCCAAAGCTGCCGGGATGCTTCCTTGGAGGGCATTCAGACTGAGGTTCAGCACCTGCAGCCTGCTCAGCCGACCAAGATCCGGCGGCACCTGCCCGCCAAGGTCGTTGTCACCAAGGTTGAGTGTCCTGAGGAAGGTGAGGTTGCCCAAGAACGGCGAGACACGCCGCCCAGCCAGGTGGGACGAGTTGAGGTGCAGCGCGACGACCCTCTTGGGGTGTCGACGGCCGCAAGTGACTCCTCGCCACCTGCACAGGGGGTTGGACGTGTTCCATGAAGACAGAGCGCCTGCCGGATCCGAAAGCTCCGACTTGAAGAAGAGGAGGTTGTGCTCGTCGGCCGTGCCAGTGCTGCTAAGCTCGGGCACGGCCAGCGACGCTGCCGTTGCACACGAGCAGAGCCACACCGAGAGGAACGCCAGCGCCCGCATCAAGCGGGGGACAGGACACGATGGAGCTTGCATCGGTCCTAGGGTAGATAGCAGTAGCTTTGGTTGATGGCCACAACTCACGAGAGTTCTGCTGTGAAGACGAGAAGTGATGGTGTACGGTGGTGCAGCCTTGCAGCAAGCTAGTAGAGATACGCACATCTATAGCCCTGTCTGTAGTCAAGTAAACGCGTCAAAAGCCTGACGTCAATGGTCCGGTCTTCCGATCACATTGATGATGTTGGCTCGACGCTGAAGTATGAACATCTTCCCTCGAGATGCTAGCGCTGCAAACTTGACTGTAGTCGTTGGAGTTTAAAAGTCTTGTCCCCTGACCTAGCGCGTGCAAGAACCGGCCGGGCTGTAGTCCAACGCCAGAGAGCAGGTAGCACCAGAGACACCGGACAACAGGACACCGTTTAATTGTCTCTGTAGCCGGCCATCCTGCATTTTTTTCCCGTCGATGACTAGCTGGAGTACCACTCAATTAACGGGGTGTGGACTATGGTTTCTGCATCTAGACAGCATGACCCCGGGTCTTCGGTCAATCCTATGACTAGGAATGGCGTTTTGCTAAGGCTAGTCATAGTGGAGTAACTTAGATGGTAACATAGCGCATTTTAAAAAAAAATTGCTTACATGGCAAGTAGTTAATAAAAGATGATAACATAATATGTTACCGTAACATAGCGCTTTCCGAGACAAGATGAGTCTACAAATTAATAAATGAAGTCATCTATAATACTACTATTATATTATTTTGCATTATGAAGGTGCTAACTTAGACTAGTGTCATATGCATGACACTAGCCCCACTATGACCAACCTAACAATGAGGTTCCATCGGCTAGGGGGAGGAGCACCGTTTTCCCATTCACTGGGGCAAGGGCTATTTGGCGGTTGCCCGCCCAAGAAGATCCTGTCGGTCACTTTTCGAGAGGTACCGTGATCCCCGCTGGAAGGATCCTGTGAAAAGCAGCTTTATGCTTTGGTTTTAAACTAAAAGTTCCATGGGCATAGAACAAATTCTATAGATTTCAGGTTTCACACCGTATCCTTCCACTTTGGGAAGGAAAATAAACAGCACAAGCATCATCTTCGGTGTGTCGGAAGTGCTGTTTATTTTACTTTTACTTTTTATATGCAGACATTTTCCACCCGTTTACCCCCGTCATTACAATATACTCCCTCCGTTCCTAAATGTTTGTCTTTCTAGACATTTCAAATGACTACTACATACGGATGTATGTAGATATATTTTAGAGTGTAGATTCACTCATTTTGCTACGTATGTAGTCACTTGTTGAAATGCCTAGAAAGACAAGTATTTAGGAACGGAGGGAGTAGACCTTAAAGTTGCAACTTTGACCTTTATTTTTTCATATCAATATATATTTCTTATAAAAAATATGATTACATTGATTGTTCATATCCTCCTCATAAGAAAGTTACCTTGTCTTTTAATTCTTGTTTGAATATTCAATTAGATCTATTTTTAAAGAGTTTTCTTAATAAATTAATGGCCATCACGCCCTTAACCCTAGGATTGCGGCAATCAATGTCCATTTACATGCTTCTCTATCGATTGCCGGTGCCTAAGAATTTTGTTATGTTGCTCATTGTATACAGGCTGCGTCAATTAATTCGGATCAAAGGAAGGACTAATTTTGTTTTGAGTTGATAGTACTAAATATTTACTGAGCACACGATGGTATAGTACTAAATATTTACAGAGCACACGAACGTGAGAGATATTTTTCTCCTTGTTGTCGTTTTCTTTTGCATAGTAATACATGTCTCATTTCTATACCTATACATAAGGGGAGAATCATTTCTTCCTATTCTTTCATATGTTTTCATTCATACATTTCATTTGTCACGCATCTGGGTTTGTATGTCATTGTTCAATTTGTGTGTCTCGAAAGCCGGTTGATTTATCTTTCGCGTCGTCAGGTAAACAACCCATCGAGCAAGGCCGAATTATTCACGCAAGCGGCTGGCCCGTGAGTATGGGCTTAGTTGCTTGTGTGGGCACGACTGTTGGAATTAAGCATGAGTCATAACCTGGGTCAGACCCGTTCGTCCCAAATCCTATTCGGTGTCTTCTGCGCCAATTAATGTACATTTCGTTAACCGGCGCCTGGAGGCGTTCGGAAAAGGGCCAACCCATCTAAGGTTGGAGCGGGAGGAGCTGGTCCCCTTTTTAGGAAGCTTCCTAGCCGTTTTTTTTTCTTTTTAGGTTTTTCTGGACCGTTTTCCCTTTCTTTTTCATTCCTTTTTTATTTCTTTTCTTTTTTTCCTTTTTTCAAATGCATGAAACTTTCTCAATTTGATGTTTTTTCCAATTGGCAAAAAAATTCAAATCTTATTTTCAAATCCGTGAACTTTTTTCAAATATTGATAAGTTTTTTAACAATTTGTAACCCTTTTAACCTTTTTCAAAATATATGAACTTTTCTTCATTTTCCTTGAACTTCTTTCGCAAATCTATGATTTGTTTTCCAAAATAGGTGAATTTTTTCAAATTGCACATTTTTTATCATAATATATGGAAAAAATTCAAAATTCATGAAAATATTTTCAAAAAAGTGAACACTTTTTGTTTTTTCCCATGAACATTTTTTCAAATCTATGATCTTTTTTCAAATTTTATGATTTTCTTTTCAATTTTTAAGTTTTTCTTCAAAATTTATCAACCATTTTAAAATTATGAACTTTTGTTTTGATTTCACAAGAATTTTTTTGTTTTGTATTTTTTAATGTATGCATTTTTTTCAAATTCGCAAACTTTTTCTAAATTTCACGGTTTTCCCCTAATTCATGAACTTTTGCCAAACATATGATTGTTTTGAAAATCAGTAAATCTTTTTGAGTTCATAATTTTTAACCAGTAAATGAGAAAATTGGTGAACTTTTTTTTAAAAAAATATGAACTTTTCTTCAAAATTGATGTAGCTTTTTTCAAAATTGATGAACTCTTCAAGTATTTTTCAAATTTAACTTAACGTTTTATTAAAAGCAAGATTAACTAGCGTTGTTTTCTATTAGTAGACAACAAAATGTATTTGGTGCAGTGGTTGTTGCGTTAGTCTACCGCTGTTTTTCTTCACGTTTTTCTTTTGGAGCAGGTAATGGGCGGGCCCGCTACGCAACAATTGCGAGTGCCGGTAGAGTCAACCGACGCTCGAAGTGCTGATCAGGCGCTCCCTCCTGCCGCAGTAAGCGGCATATAGGATTTTCCGATGGAAGCCACCATACTCTTATTTAAACGGAGTGCAAAAATGCAATCTTTTGTTTCCTAATAGTCCACAGCTTAAGCGTGCCTATTTGTATCTTTGTAACAAAGACCATCTCATTCCTTCATTGATACAAATGAAAGCTATTTTAGCTATATATATGTCACATAAAATTGGTTTTGGGTCATTTGATTTTTCTAACAGCTTTTTTTAGGGGAGATTTTTCTGACAGCTGATTTATGCTTTGAGATTCATGTTTCCTTTTTGTCTGCTTTGTTTTGTGAGTTGTTTCGGGCTTTTTTACTGACCACAGATTTGGGCCTGTCAATTCGTTAATGGGCTAAATCCTCTCTCTCCTTTTGTTCTTTTCTGTTTTCTGTTTTTATTTATTAGTCGTTTTTAATTTTTGCTTTTGCTTTTGCTTTTTATTAATTAGTCATTTATTTATTTTATTTTATTTTCCCTTTTATTTTTTATTTATTAGTTTTTTTATTTTATTTTGTGTGTATTCTTGGAATATGGGGTGTGTGATATATACAGACAAATACTACAAAATATATGTGAAAATTGTACTATTGTATGATTATTTTTTGCATACTACAAAAACGTGCAATCTTAGTGCAAAGTTGTGTGCAATTTTTTTAAGTCATTTTCTTTACTCTCAATGACTAATTCCGTTGCCAGTAATTCAATATTTCTTATCAAACTTTATTACTTGATTAAGTTTTAGTTATTACTTTATTTTATTTATTTTTCAAGGGTAAGTCCAATGTCATTAATTCGTTCCTTGTTAGAAAACTTTTTTTTGCCAAAATTCCATTATTATATGCTTATTATTGCATATATTCAAAACGTGCAATTTATGTGTATATTGTGGGCAAATTTTGTCATTGTTTTTAATTTTTCTGTTTCCTTTCTTCTTAAAAATTAATACCAATGCCACTAATTAATTCTTTCTCGGAAAACCTTATTATCTTGATTTTATATTATTTTTCATTTTCTTTCTTCTTAAAAGTTAATTCAAATCCACTATTTTTCATTGAAAAATTCATTATTTCAATTTTTATTTTTTTATTTCATTTCTCTTTCTTCTTAAAGGTAATACCAAACTTCATTATTTTTATTTTGCCTTATTTTTATTTAATTTCATTTTCTTATTTTATTGTAATACCAATGCCGCAAATACATTTCTTATTACAAAACTTCTTTCTTACGCCACTATATAAATTTATTTTCATTTCTGGGTAAATTATGTGCAACTTTTGTCATCATTTTGTTTTATTTTTTAATACTTTCTTTGTTTTTAAGGACAATACTAGTGCCACTAATTCATTTCTTCTTAGAATTTTCTGTTTTACAAACTCTTACTACTATATGTTTATTCTTACATACTATAAAAAGGCACAATTTTGTGTAAACTATGTGGAAATTTTGTCATTATTTGATTTTTTTTATTTTTTTTCCTTTTAAGGTACCATCAATGCCACTAATTAATTCTTCCTTGGAAAACTTCATTTTTTTGTTTTCTTTATTTTTTTCATTTATTATTTAAGGTGACACCGCCACGGGTATTAGAATTTCAGGCTTTTTCTTCTTTTGGTTTTTAGGGTTAACAACTCACGGTAATTAAAACCATGATATAATTATGAAAATTGTGGTATTCTAAGAATACTTGGGAAATATTTTGTTATCAAATAGGGCGTTAGTTATATATGATAGGATAGTTGTGTGGTTGGAAGGGCATCTAATCATAATGTGATGAATTAGACAAGACTAGATTAATGCACGATCCAGCTTTCAGTGAAAATAGCAAACAAACAGGAGCATGCCACAGAGAAACATACATACAGATGCTAAAATTTTACTGTGGGACATATTTTGTATAGCTTAATGCGTGCTTAATAGGAATTCCAGATTTGACCCTACATGCTAAGAGAAATCCTGTTGAGTGTCAAATTAGTGCAACCTTAGTATGACCGATAGGCTCGACTGAAACAAGTTTTCGTTAGTGAGGTGAGTAGGTGACCAAAGTTTTGTTTCCAGTTGACTGAACTGTAGTCAGTCCCGATGAAAGCAGCGCTTTGTTGCTCTTCATAAAAAAAAACTAATGTATCAGTAGGAACGGTTGTTGAGCTATACTAAAATTATTTTCTAAGGTTTCTAAGAAAAAGTATTTTTTGAGACATACCTAAAAAATATTTTATCCAACTTATTTTCGTTCTTCTCATCCAAACAAGACAAGCTAAGCACAATTTAGCAGAGTAACAACGTAAGAGATACTATCGTAAAGATACACTCTTTTGATCCCCCACCCCTCACTAGTAGAAAACAGGGCTTTGGTTCGAGCCTGCCAAGCCCATTAGTTCCGCTTCAGTCACGAACTGGGACCCATGGGGGGCATACGTCCCGGTTCATGCACCCAGGGGCCCGGCCGGGCCTCGGGAGGCATTTGTCTCGGTTTATGTGGACCCATTTATCCCGGTTATAGGCACGAACCGGGACCAATGAGCCTCTCTCTTGGCCCACAGCCATTGGTTCCGGTTCGTGCCTAGAACCGGTACAAAAGGGGGGCTTTTAGTCCCGGTTCCTGCCACAAATCGGGATAAATTAGTTGTCTATATATACCCCCTCGCCGATGAGCAGAGCAGTCCACACTGCACTGTTTTTTTGGCCGGCGAGGGGAGGGCATTTGGGTGCTCTAGCTCACCTCCTATGCACATGAGGTGTTCGATGAAATGCCCGAGCCACGCTAGTTAAGTTTTGTCCTCTCGAAGCTCGACCTCCGAGCTCCATTTTTCTCGAGATTTGTCTAGGTTTAGTGGTCCGTCACGTTTCGTCCCCGTCTTCACCGCCGTCGATCGCCCGCGCCGATCTCGTCGCCGGCACCACCATGGTGAGCCTCTTGTTCTTGTCTTCTTTCTGAAAAAAAATCTTACTTTAGATAGATACTTGTCTGATTTTCTTACTTTTGACACACATAATTATATATAATACACGCAAATGAACCGGCAATGGATGTACGGTGACAGACACACCTCCGAGTACATTAAGGGCGTGCATGAATTTCTCGAAGTGGCTGAGGCAAACAAGCAGAATGGTTTTATGTGTTGTCCATGCCCTAAATGTGGGAATACGATGTCTTACTCTAACCGAAAAATCCTGCACACCCACCTGCTTCACAACGGTTTCATGCCACACTATAATGTTTGGACGAGGCACGGAGAAATAGGGGTTATGATGGAAGACGGCGAAGAAGAAGAGGACGATGACAACTATGTGCCCCCTGAATACGGCGATGCTGCAACGGGGGGGGGGGAGCTCCTGAAGATCAAGAGGAACCAGACAATATGCCCGATGATGCTGCAACGGGGGAAGCTGCTGAAGATCAAGAGGAACCAGACGATGTGCCCGATGATGATGATCTCCGTCGGGTCATTGTCGATGCAAGGACGCAATGCAAAAGTCAAAAGGAGAAGCTGAAGTTCGATCGCATGTTAGAGGATCACAAAAAAGGGTTGTACCACAATTGCGAAGATGGCAACACAAATCTCGGTATCATACTGGAATTGCTGCAGTGGAAGGCGATAATGTTGTGCCTGACAAAGGATTTGAGAAGCTACTGAAAATATTGAAGAAGAAGCTTCCAAAGGATAACAAATTGCCCGACAGTACGTACACAACAAAGAAGGTCGTATGCCCTCTAGGATTGGAGGTGCAGAAGATACATGCATGCCCTAATGACTGCATCCTCTACCGCGGTGCGTACAAGGATTTGAACGCATGCCCGGTATGCGGTGCATTGCGGTATAAGATCAGACGAGATGACCCTGGTGATGTTGACGGCGAGCCCCATAGGAAGGGGGTTCCTGCGAAGGTGATGTGATATGCTCCTATAATACCACGGTTGAAACGACTGTTCAGAAATAAAGAGCATGCCAAGTTGATGCGATGGCATAGTGAGGAACGTAAGAAAGACGGGAAGTTGAGAGCACCCGCAAGTCGCAATGGAGAAAAATCGAGAGAAAGTACTGGGCTGAGTTTGCAGGTGACCCAAGGAACGTATGGTTTGCTTTAAGTGCGAATGGCATTAATCCTTTCGGGGAGCACAGCAGCAATCACAGCACCTGGCCCATGACTCTATGTATGTGTAACCTTCCTCCTTGGATGTGTATGAAGCGGAAGTTCATTATGATGCCAGTTCTCATCCAAGGCCCTAAGCAACCCGGCAACGACATTGATGTGTACCTAAGGCCATTAGTTGAAGAACTTTTACAGCTGTGGAATGGAAACGGTGTACGTGCGTGGGATGAGCACAAACAGCAGGAATTTAACCTGCACGCGTTGCTGTTTGTAACCATCAACGATTGGCCCGCTCTCAGTAACCTTTTAGGACAGACAAACAAGGGATACCACGCATACACGCACTGTTTAGCTGACACCGAAAGTATATACCTAGACAAATGCAGGAAGAATGTGTACCTGGGCCATCGCCGATTTCTTCCGACCAACTATCAATGTCGAAAGAAAGGCAAGCATTTCAAAGGCGAGGCAGATCACCGGAAGAAGCCCGCCATGCGTACCGGTGATCACGTACTTGCTATGGTCAATGATTTACATGTAATCTTTGGAAACGGTCCCGGTGGACTAGCTGTTCCGAATGACGCTGAGGGACGCGCACCCATGTGGAAGAAGAAATCTATATTTTGGGACATACCCTACTGGAAAGACCTAGAGGTCCGCTCTTCGATCGACGTGATGCACGTTACGAAGAACCTTTGCGTGAACCTGCTAGGCTTCTTGGGCGTGTATGGGAAGACAAAAGATAAAACTGAGGCACGGGAGGACCTGCAACGTTTGCACGAAAAAGACGGCATGCCTCCAAAGCAGTATGAAGGTCCTGCCAGCTATGCTCTTACCAAAGAAGAGAAGGAAATCTTCTTTCAATGCCCGCTTAGTATGAAGGTCCCGACTGGCTTCTCGTCGAATATAAAGGGAATAATAAATATGCCAGAGAAAAAGTTCCAAAACCTAAAGTCTCATGACTGCCACGTGATTATGACGCAACTGCTTTCGGTTGCATTGAGGGAGCTTCTATCGGAAAACGTCCGATTAGCCATTGTGAAGCTATGTGCATTCCTCAATGCAATCTCTCAGAAGGTGATCGATCCAGAAATCATACCAAGGCTAAGGAGTGATGTGGCGTAATGTCTTGTCAGTTTCGAGCTGGTGTTCTCACCATCCTTCTTCAATATCATGACGCACATCCTTGTTCATCTAGTTGACGAGATTGTCATTTTGGGCCCCGTATTTCTACACAATATGTACACCTTTGAGGGGTTCATGGGAGTCCTAAAGAAATATGTCTGTAACCGCGCTAGGCCAGAAGGAAGCATCTCCATGGGCCATCAAACAGAGGATGTCATTGGGTTTTGTGTTGACTTCATTCCTGGCCTTAAGAAGATAGGTCTCCCTAAATCACGGTATGAGGGGAGACTGACTGGAAAAGGCACGTTTGGAGGGGACTCAATAATATGCAGGGATGGGCATTCTTGGTCTCAAGCACACTACACAGTTCTACAGAACTCTACCTTGGTGACCTCGTATGTCGATGAACACAAGAACAGTCTGCGCTCCAAACACCCGGAGCAGTGCGACAACTGGATTACATGTGAACACATCGGGACTTTCAGAAGTTGGCTGGAAACACGTCTCAGAGGTGACAACACTGTTTGTGATGAGCTGTACTCGTTGTCCACGGGACCATCTTCGACTGTATTGACTTACAAAGGATACGAGATAAATGGGAATACATTTTACACCAACCAAAACAGTTGTGTCCGCTTTGATGCAGCAATCGAGATGGAAAAGGACACGTATTATGGTTACATAGTGGACATATGGGAACTTGACTACGGACATGATTTTAAGATCCCTTTGTTTAAGTGCAAATGGGTCAATCAGTTAGGAGGCCGGGTACAGGTAGACCCACAATACAGAATGACAACAGTGGATCTGAACAATCTTGGGTACACTGACGAACCGTTCGTCCTAGCCAATGATGTGGCATAGGTTATCTATGTGAAGGACATTTCTACCAAACCGAGAAAAAGAAAAGATAAGGAAGCGAATACATCATACGATGAGCCAAAGCGCCACATAGTTCTTTCAGGAAAAAGGGACATCGTGGGTGTGGAGGGCAAGACAGACATCTCCGAAGATTATGAAAAGTTTCATAAAATTCCTCCCTTCAAAGTCAAGGCTGATCCAAGCATCCTAATAAAAGATGAAGATTATCCATGGTTACGACGCAATAAGCAAACGACACAAGCGAAGAAAAAGTGAAGACTTTCTCTCCACAACTATTAGGATGATACCATGCCAACTTTCAACCTTTTCATAGTTCATTTGAAATGCCTGTTGTAACAGACAAGTTTCCGTATGAAATCCTGATACTTCGAAAGAGATTGTCCGTTTTGTACACAAAGTGCATCCAGTTTTTGCCGTAACCCTCTCAACCTTCTTGCACATGCTATGTGGATGAAATGATGATACCATGTCAACTTTCAACCTTTTCAGAGTTCATTTGAAATGCTTTTCAATTTCAGGGTCTTATAGCTCAAAATAATCAGTAAATGCATGAAAAATAACAAATGAAGTCAGAAAGGGTTGAAAATTGATGATGTGGCTTTGAATGGTGCATTTTGAACACACAAAAAGTCAGGAGTTCACAGAATTTTCATAAAGAACTTTTTTGTTACAAACTTTAATAGCAAAAAGAATTATCATAAAATAAATTCAATAAGTAATTAGAAACAAAATAATATAAACTTTAATAAAATATATAAGTAGAAACAAAAGAAAACAAAATAATATAAACTTTAATAACATCAGTAAAATTTATGAAACTAAAATTATCAAAGTATTTTCTATTCAAAACATTATAAGCAACCTCTAGTATTATTGAAACTAAAATTACATATAAAATTGATGCAACTAAAATTATCAAAGTATTTTCTGTTCAAAATCATTAAAAGCAAAAAGAATTTTCATAAATAACTTTTTTTGTTAGAAACTTTAATAGCAAAAAGAATTATCATAAAGTAAAATAAGTAAGTAATTAGAAACAAAAACAAAATAAAATAAATAAGTTTTTTGTTGTAAGTAGAAACAAAACAAGATAAATAAAGCAAAAAAGAAAACAAAAAAGGGAAAAATAAAAAAATATGCCACCTAGTCGGCCTCCACGGCCTGAATACGACTAGAAACCCATCCATGGGCCAGGATTCAGGCCCGCAGAAGGCCCAGTAGGCCCATCAGACATACTAGTGACAATTATGCCCGAAAGCCTGCAATGGAGAGGAGCTCAAGAGGGGTGCGGCAGTGGGGCTTATAAACCACTGTGCGCGCCTCTCAGCTAGCGGGGTGGGACTGAACATTTGGGCACGGGCAGCACACCAACCGGTACGAATGCCCCCCTTTGGTACCGGTTGGTGCCACCAACCGGAACCAAAGGCAGTCGCTTCCCACCCTTGGGGCTGCCGAAAACTGACCTTTGGTCCCGGTTCGTGGCACCAACCGATACTAAAGGGGGGCTGATGACCCACAAGTATAGGGGATCTATCATAGTCTTTTCGATAAGTAAGTGTCGAACCCAACGAGGAGCAGAAGGAAATGATAAATGGTTTCCAGCAAGGTATTCTCTGCAAGTACTGAAATAAGTGGTAACAGATAGTTTTGTGATAGGATAATTTGTAACGAGCAACAAGTAACAAAAGTAAATAAAGTGCAGCAAGGTGGCCCAATCCTTTTTGTAGCAAAGGACAGGCCTGTACAAACTCTTATATAGAGAAAAGCGCTCCCGAGGACACATGGGAATATCGTCAAGCTAGTTTTCATCACGCTCATATGATTCGCGTTCGGTACTTTGATAATTTGGTATGTGGGTGAACCGGTGCTTGGGTACTGCCCTTACTTGGACAAGAATCCCACTTATGATTAACCTCTATTGCAAGCATCCGCAACTACAACAAAAGTATTAAGGTAAACCTAACCATAGCATGAAACATATGGATCCAAATCAGCCCCTTACGAAGCAACGCATAAACTAGGGTTTAAGATTCTGTCACTCTAGCAACCCATCATCTACTTATTACTCCCCAATGCCTTCCTAGGCCCAAATAATGGTGAAGTGTTCATGTAGTCGACGTTCACATAACACCACTAGAGGGAAGACAACATACATCTCATCAAAATATCGAACGAATACCAAATTCACATGACTACTAATAGCAAGACTTCTCCCATTGTCCTCAGGAACAAACGTAACTACTCACAAAGCATATTCATGTTCATAATCAGAGGGGTATTAATATGCATATAGGATCTGAACATATGATCTTCCACCAAATAAACCAACTAGCATCAACTACAAGGAGTAATTAACACTACTAGCAACCCACTAGCACCAATCCCGGACTTGGAGACAAGAATTGGATACAAGAGATGAACTAGGGTTTTGAGAGGAGATGGTGCTGATGAAGATGTTGATGGAGATTGCCCTCTCCCGATGAGAGGAGCGTTGGTGATGACGATGGCGATGATTTCCCCCTCCCGAAGGGAAGTTTCCCCGGCAGAACAGCTCCGCCAGAGCCCTAGATTGGTTCCGCCAAGGTTCCCTCGTGGGGGCGGAGTTTCGTCCGAGAAGATGGCTTCTTATTTTTTTCCATCGAAAGACTTCATATAGCAAAAGATGGTCATCGGAGGGCCACCAGGGGGCCCACGAGGTAGGGGGCGCGCCCAGGGGGTAGGGTGCGCCCCCATCCTCGTGGGCAGGGTGTGGCCCCCTGGTGAAGTTCTTGCTCTCAGTATTTTCATATATTTGGAAAACGTCTTCCGTGGAGTTTCAGGACTTTTGGAGCTGTGCAGAATAGGTCTCTAATATTTCCTCCTTTTCCAGCCCAGAATCCCAGCTGCCGGCATTCTCCCTCTTTATGTAAACCTTGTAAAATAAGAGAGAATAGGCATAAGTATTGTGACATAATGTGTAATAACAACCCATAATGCAATAAATATCGATATAAAAGCATGATGCAAAATGGACGTATCAACTCCCCCAAGCTTAGACCTCGCTTGTCCTCAAGCGAAAAGCCGAAATCGAAAAATATGTCCACATGTTTAGAGATAGAGGTGTCAATAAAAATAAAATACGGACATGAGGGCATCATGATCATTCTTAGAACAACAACTTATATAATTCTTGTCATATGATTTCTTATGCTAGAGTAATAATATAAACGCAATCTCAAGTATGAATAGTAAACTTCATTGAAAACTAACAAACTATAATCTCAGTCATTGGAGCAATTGCAATTTATCATAACATAGGAAAGAGACAATGTATAATAGCTTTTCAGCAAGTACACATACTCAACTATCATATAGTCTTTCACAATTGCTGACACTCACACAATACTTATGGGTATGGAGTTTTAATCGGACAAAGAGAAAGATAGGGGCTTATAGTTTTGCCTCCCAACGTTTTACCTCAAGGGTAATGTCAACAATAATAGTTCATGAAAACTCACATCCAATTAGCCATATATACCAGGATCTTTCCAACATACTATGCTTGCCAAAGGATAAAATGTAAAATGGAAGGGTGGAGATCACCATGACTCTTATGCAAAGTAGGAGATAAAAGTAAAAGATAGGCCCTTCGCAGAGGGAAGCAAAGGTTGTCATGCGCTTTTATGGTTGGATGCATAAAATCTTAATGTGAAAGAACGTCACTTTATATTGCCACTTGTGATATGGACCTTTATTATGTAGTCTGTCGCTTTTATTTCTTCCATATCACACGATCGTATAAAGCTTATTTTCTTCCACACTAATAAGTCATACATATTTAGAGAGCATTTTTTATTGCTTGCACCGATGACAACTTACTTGGAGGATCTTACTCAATCCATAGGTAGGTGTGGTGGACTCTCATGACAAGACTAGTTTAAGGGTATTTGGAAGCACAAGCAGTATCTCTACTTGGTGCGATGAATTTGGCTAGCATGAGAGGGAAAGGCAAGCTCAACCATGTTGGATGATCCATGACAATATAATTTATCTCAGATGTAAGAAAACATAACCCATTACGTTGTCTTCCTTGTCCAACGTCAACTCTTTAGCATGTCATATTTTAATGAGTGCTCACAATCATAAAAGATGTCCAAGATAGTATATCTATATGTGAAGACCTCTCTTTCTTTATTACTCCCTATTAATTGCAACGATGACCAAAACTATGTTTGTCAACTCTCAACAACTTTCATCCACCATAATTTTTCTATGTGAGCTCATTACTCTCCATAAGGCTCACATGATCTCTTTGTTTCTTTTTATTTCTTTCTCTTTTCTTTTATTCACTTAGGATCATGGCAAATAATCAAGCCCTTGACTCAACACTAATCTTTATTATATATAGCTCATGGACTTGATTACATAGAAGGATAATAAAGTAGAACTCACAACTAGATCATACTAGGAACTTTTATTCTACTAGATCAAGATATTACCAAAAGGATCGAACTAAGAAAAACGATAAAGATAAAAGTGATGGTGATACGATATCGGGGCACTCCCCCAAGCTTGGCAGTTGCCAAGTGGAGTGCCCATACCAGATACTCAATTCTTCTTCGTTGGTGGAGACGGTGGTGACTTTGTTGATGGCGTAGGCTTGTCGTCCTTCTTCCAAGGCATAGGCTCACCATCATAGAAGGATGACCGAGTCTCCGGGATCCTCAAATCTGTAGCCAAACTCATCCTTTTGAATCTATATTCATACTCACAGTTTTGGTTTTGCAGGTCATAGATTTGAGCTTGAAGGTGCTCGATTTTCTCGTGAAGCTTGAAGATGGTCTCCCCAATGTTGTCGGCATCCAGCTTGTGTTTGTTGGTGAACTCTGCGATCATCATGTGGATGGAGTTGAGTCCACGCTCCACCATCCCCTGACACTTGAAAACTTGTTGCTCCATTGCTTCAAGCCTCGTCTCCACGCTTCCAGTCCCCTTCGGTCCCTCAACATCACAGATGTGCAGCAACCCTTCATGCATCTCAATGGTTTGAGGGTGTCGCTGCACCTCCGCGAGGTAAGGGTTGATGACCTTCTCGAAGAACTTGTCCTTGGGAGCACTTGGAGACGTCATGATAATCTAGATCTGTCAGAAAAATAGCTTGAAATAAAGACATGAGATTTTAGCGTGATACGGGAGTCAAAACCCCCGGGAGATTATATAATGAATTTTTACCGACCAAAATATGTGTCGTGTACGAAAACGGAGTCCGGAGAGCACACGAGGTGCCCACGAGGTAGGGGCGCACCCAGGAGGGTAGGGCGCGCCCTCCACCCTCGTGGAGTCCTCGTGTCCTTCCCGGACTGCTTCTTATTTTTCTATTTTTCTAAATATTCCAAACCGGAGAAATATTGCCTTAAAAACTGTTTTGGAGTCGGTTTACTTACCGTACCACATACCTATTCCTTTTCGGAGTCTGAAACGTTCCGGAAAGTGTCCCTTATGTATTGCTCCGGGGTTACGGTTTCAATAACATTGGTTTCAACATTTATGGGATTACCTGAGATATAATGTTTGATTCTTTGACCGTTCACCACCTTCGGATTTGTGGCTTCGAAGTTGTTGATTTTTATGGCACCGGAATGATAGACCTCCTCGATAACGTAAGGACCTTCCTATTTAGAGAGAAGTTTTCCTGCAAAAAATCTTAAACGAGAGTTGTATAGCAATACATAATCACCTATATTAAACTCACGCTTTTGTATTCTTTTGTCATGCCATCTTTAACTTTTTCTTTAAACAACTGGCATTTTCATAGGCTTGGGTTCTCCATCCATCAAGTGAGCTAATATCAAATAACCTCTTCTCACCAGCAAGATTAAAATCATAATTGAGTTCTTTAATGGCCCAATATGCCTTGTGTTCTAGTTCGAGAGGTAAGTGACATGCTTTTCCATAAACCATTTTATAGGGAGACATACCCATAGGATTTTTATATGCAGTTCTACAGGCCCATAATGCATCATCAAGTTTCTTGGACCAATTCTTTCTAGATCTATTAACAGTCTTTTGCAAAATTAATTTGAGCTCTCTATTACTCAATTCTACTTGACCACTAGACTGAGGGTGATAAGGAGATGCAATTCTATGATTAACACCATACTTAGCAAGCATTTTACGGAAAGCACCATGAATAAAATGTGAACCACCATCAGTCATTAAATATCTAGGGACTCCAAATCTTGGAAAAATAACTTCTTTAAGCATTTTAATAGAAGTGTTATGATCAGCACTACTAGTTGGAATAGCTTCTACCCACTTAGTAACGTAATCAACATCAACTAGAATGTGTGTATAACCATTAGAGGAAGGAAAAGGTCCCATATAGTCAAAGCCCCAAACATCAAATGGTTCAATAACGAGTGAATAATTCATAGGCATTTCTTGACGTTTACTAATATTACCAATTCTTTGACATTCATCACAAGATAAGACAAACTTACGGGCATCCTTGAAGAGAGTAGGCCAAGAAAAACCAGATTGCAATACCTTATGTGCAGTTCTATCTCCAGCATGGTGTCCTCCATAAGCTTCGAAGTGACACTTGCGTAGGATCTGTTCCTGTTCATGCTTAGGTACACAACGTCTAATAACACCATCTACTCCTTCTTTATAAAGATGTGGGTCATCCCAAAAGTAATGCCTCAAATCATAGAAGAACCTTTTCTTTTGCTAGTATGTGAAACTAGGTGGTATAAACTTAGCAACAGTGTAATTAGCATAATCAGCATACCATGGAGCATTATGAGAAGCATTTATGACATTTAATTGCTCATCAAGAAAGCTATCATCAATAGGTAGTGGGTCATCAAGCACATTTTCTAACCTAGACAAGTTGTCTGCAACGGGGTTCTCAGCTCCTTTTCTATCCACAATATGTAAATCAAATTCTTGTAGCAAGAGAACCCATCTAATAAGTCTAGGTTTAGCATCTTTCTTTTCCATAAGATATTTAATAGCAGCATGATCAGTGTGGATAGTTACTTTAGAATCAACAATATAAGGTCTGAACTTATCACAAGCAAATACAACCGCTAAGAATTCTTTTTCAGTAGTAGCATAATTTCTTTGAGCATTGTCTAGGGTTTTACTAGCATATTGATAACATTTAATTTCTTATCAACTCTCTGTCCTAGAACAGCACCTACAGCATAATCACTAGCATCACACATAATTTCAAATGATAAATTCCAATTTGGTGGCTGAACAATAGGTGCAGAGATCAATGCTTTCTTAAGTATTTCAAATGCTTCTACACAATCATCATCAAAAACAAATGGTATATCTTTTTGTAATAAATTAGTCAGAGGCCGAGAAATTTTCGAGAAGTCCTTAATGAACCTCCTATAAAATCCGGCATGGCCAAGGAAACTTCTTATACCTTTGATGTCCTTGGGACATGGCATCTTCTCAATAGCATCAACTTTGGCTTTATCAACATCAATACCTCTTTCAGAAACTTTATGCCCCAAGACAATACCTTCATTAACCATAAAGTGGCACTTTTCCCAATTTTATACAATATTAGTTTCTTCACATCTCTGCAAAACCCGATCAAGGTTGCTCAAGCAATCATCAAAAGAAGATCCATAGACAGAAAAGTCATCCATGAAAACCTCACAAATCTTTTCAAAAAAGTTAGAGAATATAGCCATCATGCATTTTTGAAAGGTAGCAGGTGCATTACATAAACCAAAAGGCATATGTCTATAAGAAAAAGTACCAAAAGGGCATGGAAAAGTAGTCTTTGATTGATCTTTGGCCGACACAGGTATTTGAGAGAAACCAGAATAACCATCTAGAAAGCAAAAATGTGTATGTTTAGATAATATTTCTAGCATTTGATCGATAAAAGGTAAGGGGTAATGATCCTTTTTAGTAGCCTTATTTAATTTGCGGAAATCAATTACCATCCTATAACCTGTAATAATTCTTTGAGATCAATTCATCTTTATCATTAGGAACAACAGTAATACCTCCCTTCTTAGGGACACAATGGACAGGGCTTACCCACTGACTATCACCAACGGGATATATTATACCTGCCTCAAGGAGCTTTAGTATTTCCTTTCTTACCACTTCTTTCATTTTAGGATTCAGCCGGCGTTGATGGTCACGAACTGGTTTAGCATCTTCTTCCAAATTAATTTTATGTTGACATAGAGTGGGACGAATTCCCTTAAGATCATCAAGAGTATACCCAATAGCAGAACGGTGCTTCTTCAGAGTTTTCAATAATATCTCTTCCTCATGCTCTGAAAGGTTAGCACTAATAATAACTTGATATATCTTTTTCTCATCAATATAAGCATATTTAAGAGTATCAGGTAACAGTTTAAGCTCAAACACGGGATCACCCTTGGGTGGAGGAGGATCCCCTAGGATTTCAACAGGTAAATTGTTTTTTAGAATAGGTTCCTGTTTAAAGAATACTTCATCTAATACCCTTCTTTCATTCATAAACATATCATTTTCATGGTCTAGCAAATATTGTTCTAAAGGATCACTAGGAGGTATGGCAATAGAAGCAAGACCAATAATTTCATCCTTACTAGGTAATTCTTCTTCACGGTGTTGTCTAATAAATTTAGAGAAATTAAATTCATGAGTCATATCATCTAAACCGATAGTAACAACATCTCTTTTGCAATCTATGGTAGCATTAACAGTGTTCAAGAAGGGTCTACCAAATATAATGGGACAGAAGCTATCTTGTGGGGAACCAAGAACAAGAAAATCAGCAGGATATTTAGTTTTCCCACACAAGACTTCAACATCTCTAACAATTCCCATTGGTGAAATAGTATCTCTATTGGCAAGTTTAATTGTGACATCAATATCTTCCATCTCAACAGGTGCAATATCATCCATAACTTCTTTGTATAAGGAATAAGGTATTGCACTAGCACTAGCACCCATATCACATAAGCCATGATAACAATGATCTCCTATTTTAAGAGAAATAACAGGCATGCCTACCACAGGTCTAGGTTTATCTTTAGCACAGGGTTTAGCAATTCTAGCAGTTTCATCATAGAAATAAATAACATGCCCATCAATATTATCAGACAAGAGATATTTAACAATAGAAATATTAGGTTCAACTTTAACTTTCTCAGGAGGTGTATATGTTTTAATATTGCGTTTACGAACTACATTTGAAGCTTTAGCATGATCCTTTATCCTAATAGGGAAAGGTGGTTTCTCAACATAAGCAGCAGGAACAATAGGATCATTATAAGTGACAATCTTCTCTTCAACTTTAATAGGTGCAGCTACTTTTACTTCTACGGGAGGATGATATTTAAACCACTTCTCCTTGGGGAGATCAACATAAGTAGCAAAAGATTCACAGAAAGAAGCTACTATCTCAGAGTCAAGTCCATATTTATTGCTAAATTTACGAAAATATCGGTATCCATAAAAGATTTAACACAATCAAAACTAGGTGTCATACCTGACTCCTTACCTTTGTCGAGGTCCCAATATTCGGAGTTGCGTTTAATTCTTTCCAATAAATCCCATTTGAATTCAATAATCTTCATCATAAAAGAGCCAGCACAAGAAGTATCAAGCATGGTGCGATTGTTATCAGAAAGCCGAGCATAAATTTTTTGGATAATCATTTCTCTTGAGGCTCATGATTGGGGCATGAATATAACATTGATTTAAGCCTCCCCCAAGCTTGAGCGATGCTTTCTCCTTCGCAAGGCCAAAATTATATATGCAATTGCAATCACGATGAACAAGATGCATAGGATAAAACTTCTGATGAAATTCCAATTTCAATCGTTTGTAATTCCAAGACCCCATATCATCACATAGCCTATACCATGTCGATGCGTCTCCCTTTCAAAGATAAAGGGAAGACCTTCTTCTTAACAACGTCTCCGGGTACACCTGCAAGCTTAAATAATCCACAAACTTCATCCACATGTATTAGATGCTCATCAGGATGTTTTGTTCCATCTCCTAAAAAGGGATTAGCTAGCAGTTTTTCTATCATACCCGAAGGAATTTCAAAGTAGACATTTTCATTTTCATTTTCATTTTCAGTAGGTTTAGGAGCAACTCTTTGCGCTACTGGTCGGGGTGAAGATACCCCAAACAAGCCCCTCAGAGGATTACTTTCCATAGTAACAAGTGACAGTAAATTTCAGCACACTATATAAATTTTTCCTTACCAAATTCCACCTACCAAAGGCGCTTCACTCCCCGGCAATGGCGCCAGAAAACAGTCTTGATGACCCACAAGTATAGGGGATCTATCGTAGTCCTTTCGATAAGTAAGAGTGTCGAACCCAACGAGGAGCAGAAGGAAATGATAAACGGTTTCCAACAAGGTATTCTCTGCAAGTACTGAAAGAAGTGGTAACAGATAGTTTTGTGATAGGATAATTTGTAACGAGCAACAAGTAACAAAAGTAAATAAAGTGCAGCAAGGTGGCCCAATCCTTTTTGTAGCAAAGGAAAGGCCTGGACAAACTCTTATATAGAGAAAAGCGCTCCCGAGGACACATGGGAATATCGTCAAGCAAGTTTTCATCATGCTCATATGATTCGCGTTTGGTACTTTGATAATTTGGTATGTGGGTGAACCGGTGCTTGGGTACTGCCCTTACTTGGACACGCATCCCACTTATGATTAACCTCTATTGCAAGCATCCGCAACTACAACAAAAGTATTATGGTAAACCTAACCATAGCATGAAACATATGGATCCAAATTAGCCCCTTACGAAGCAACGCATAAACTAGGGTTTAAGCTTCTGTCACTCTAGCAACCCATCATCTACTTATTACTCCCCAATGCCTTCCTCTAGGCCCAAACAATGGTGAAGTGTCATGTAGTCGACGTTCACATAACACCACTAGAGGAGAGACAACATACATCTCATCAAAATATCAAACGAATACCAAATTCACATGACTACTAATAGCAAGACTTCTCCCATGTCCTCAGGAACAAAAGTAACTACTCACAAAGCATAAACATGTTCATAATCAGAGGGGTATTAATATGCATATAGGATCTGAACATATGATCTTCCACCAATTAAACCAACTAGCATCAACTATAAGGAGTAATTAACACTACTAGCAACCTACTAGCAACAATCCCGGACTTGGAGACAAGAATTGGATACAAGAGATGAACTAGGGTTTGAGGATGGTGCTGATGGAAGATGTTGATGGAGATTGCCCTCTCCCGATGAGAGGAGCGTTGGTGATGACGATGGCGATGATTTCCCCCTCCCGGAGGGAAGTTTCCCCGGCAGAACAGCTCCGCCAGAGCCCTAGATTGGTTCCGCCAAGGTTCCGCCTCGTGGCGGCGGAGTTTCGTCCGAGAAGATGGCTTCTTTTTTTTTCCATCGAAAGACTTCATATAGCAGAAGATGGCTCACCGGAGGGCCACCAGGGGGCCCACGAGGTAGGGGGGCGCCCAGGGGGGTAGGGCGCGCCCCCCCGTGGGCAGGGTGTGGCCCCCTGGTGAAGTTCTTGCTCTCAGTATTTTTTATATATTTGGAAAACGTCTTCCGTGGAGTTTCAGGACTTTTGGAGCTGTGCAGAATAGGTCTCTAATATTTGCTCCTTTTCCAGCCCAGAATCCCAGCTGCCGGCATTCTCCCTCTTTATGTAAACCTTGTAAAATAAGAGAGAATAGGCATAAGTATTGTGACATAATGTGTAATAAACCCATAATGCAATAAATATCGATATAAAAGCATGATGCAAAATGGACGTATCAGGGGCATTGGTCTCGGTTGTTGCCACGAACCGGAACCAATGCTTTGGGTATATAAGTTGGACTTGTGAAAATTTCACAATTTCATCGTCAGTTGCCCCCGCCCCCCGTCGTCGTTGCCCTCCGCCGCCCCCAAGCCGCACCTCGTCGCCGTCGTCGTAGCCCTCCGCCCCCGCCGTCGCCCTCCGCCCCCGCCGCCGCCCCCGTCGTCGCCCCCCGCCCCCCGCCGTAGCCCCCTCCCCCCCGCCGTCGCCACCGCCGTCGCCCTCTGCCCCCCGGTCGCCGTCATCATCGCCCTCCGCCCCCACAGTCGTCGCCCTCGCCGGCCGCCCCCGATGTGAGCCCCCGTTTTTTTAATATATGTATTAATTTCTTATTTAGTTTGTTAATAGATATCAATTTTAGTTTAGTGCATTTTAGGTTAGTGTAGAGGAAAAAGTAAAATAAGGAAAGGAAGAAAAGATGAAGAAGGAAAGAAGGAAGAAGAAGAAGAAGAAGAAGAAGAAGAAAAAGAAGCAGGATAGGAAGAAGGAGAAGAAGAAGGAGAAGAAGAGGAGAGGAAGAAGAGGAAAAAAGAGGTTTCTATTTTTTCTTCTTCTCCTCTATTCCTTTCATTTTCTCCTCTTTTTTTATTTTTTTTCTTCGATATTCTCCTCTATTAATCCTTTCTTCTTCTCCTCTTTTTTCTTCTTCTTCCGGACACTGCGGAGGTGGTGAATTAGTAGTTGAACTAGTTAAACAAGTTTATTTATAGTAAATGCTTAATTAGTAGTTGAACTAGTTGATTTAATAAAACTACTTTATTTATAGTAAGTGCTTAATTAATTAGTAGTTGAACTAGTTGATTTAATAAAAACTACTTTATTTTACTATATATAGAAGTAGTTTATTTTTAGTAAGTACTACTTTATTCTATTTATAGTAAGTGCTTAGTAGTTGAACTACTTGATTTAATAAAACTAGTTTATTTTACTATAGAGGTAGTTTATTTTTAGCAAGAAAATTAATAAAACTAGTTTATTTTTTAGTTCAATCAATTATTCCCGCATCGACGTCGACGATGCCTATCTCGCATCCTCGTCGTCGACTCGACGGAGGAGGCCGGCTTGATCAGAGGGGCCATGTCCGGGACTGGGCTCCGCCGGGCTGGTTTTGAGAGGAGCTACCTTCCGGGGGGAGTAGGTTGGTGAGGAGCCAGCCCGACGTTGACCCGATCCTTGTTTGGTGGCGGTCGCGTGGGCCAGTGACGGTGCCGAGGCTTCCGGACACCTCGGAGGTGGTACGTCACCGTGTTAGCGAGGAGGACGAGCACGTCCGTCGCTACATGGTTGCGTTGGAGGGCAGGTTCGACAATACCTGGCAGGATCATCAAGGATCTCACTGGAGCGATCCTGTGATGGTTCCTTCTCTTTGGGTGTCCACCACCCGTGCCGATAACCATCGGGCACTACGGTTCTAGCTGTACTAGCGATGTTATATGTATGATAGTATTCGAGGTGTATTAGTGATAATATTCGACGATGTAGGGACGCAAGAGATGATGTAGTTTTGCTTATAATTGAATGCATCCTAATTTGAATACTACTTTATTTTGTGATTTGATTTTGCTTATTGAATGCTCAAATTGGAAAAATACTCCTACTTTGAATGCTAAAATTGGAGAGCACTATGCAAGGCGCATGCATATGATTAGTTGATAGCTTATATGGTTTTTGTTTTCGCAGAAATCTAGGAGCCCCCCTCCATCATCCCCACCGCCATCCCCGTCACCGACCCCCTCCGACCTGGAGGTGAGACCAACCAAATCCTTTTTTAGAAAGATAATTAAACGATATTTCGGGTTGACTTTAAGTCTGTCGAGTCTCCACCATATATGAGAGGACGAAGAAGCCCGACTGTTGTCGTGGGGGTCGTTTCTCCTTCTTCTCTGGGTGCTAGACCTTTGTTATGCACTAGGGGAAGAAGGAGTAACGACCATCATCGACGGTCGCAAATGTCAGAGAGGAATCAGTGAGGGAGAGTTCCACCATATATATATGAGAGGACGAAGAATCCCGACTATTGTCGTGGGGGTCATTTCTCCTTCTTCTCCGAGTGCTAGACCTTTGTTATGCACTAGGGGAAGAAGGAGTAACGACCATCACCGACGGTCGCAAATGTCAGAGAGGAATCAGTGAGGGAGAGTTCCACCATATATATATGAGAGGACGAAGAATCCCGACTGTTGTCGTGGCGGTCGCTTCTCCTTCGTTCCCGTGTGCTAGACATTTTGGTGTAATGCACTCGGGGACGAAGTGAGGAGCGACCATCACCGGGAGTTGAATATATACACCACGTGAGCTGAGAGTTTTCAAGAAAAGACTCGACAGACCGATAGTCAACCCGTGATGAATAATAATGATCTAATTTAGTTTTTGTAGTACATATATTTAATTGTACAAGTTTAATCTTTAAATTATGAACGTAGGAAATGTTGTCATCAGACGACGAAAGTCTCCCAGGGGAGTGCAGCTAGTGCCACGAAGATCGAGGTCTGTGCGACAGGCCTCACCTGGACGATGATCGGCGCTTTAGCATTAAGCTCGAAGAGACCTTCGATGTTGAAACGGTACACAACGACGACAAGTGTTTTTTCGTAATTAAGCATGACTACAACTATTTCAACGTGTAATTTTCATCTTTTACAATTCGAGTAGCTTATCCCATGCCATGCAAGATGCTATGTCTTGGAGAGGATGGATTTTGAAGACCATGAAAGTTCCGAAACAAAGAAAATTCACCTAAGGACTCATCATGATGTGGATTTTGAAGTAAAGCTGTACAGTTCTGAGAGCGTAACCCATTTTGGTTGCAAAAAATGGGAAGCACTTTGCAAGATGTATGGTTTTGATGAGGGTATGCTTGTCACCATGGATCTTGATGATCCTGAAATCGAGCAAGACAATATTGACATTTGGGTCCTTGTTGATACGCCTCCAATTCTACCGCTATGCGAGTTTCTCAAACATAGTTATTAGCTAATTTATATTGTTTATTTAAAAATAGTTGACAACTTATTTCCATTGACAGCTTATTTTCATTCTTCAAAAAATGTGCGGGAGATGGTAGACAAAACCCACTACACCGATGGCTCCGAATTAACTTATCAGGAGAAAAATCATCTGGTCGGATTTTGTACTGACATTGAGAATTACAATATCTACAATAAAACTCCTCAACATTATGGTCAATACGTGCCACTAGTGCACGTGTTGAACTACGGTAACTACCATGGAGATACCCTGGTAAGATTTTTTACTATTACGACATCCGTGCATCTTTTGCATACTTCTAAAACTAGTACATCATTGCTAACTATGAAGTTATTACTATGTTTTTCAATAGATAGTACTAGAGAATTGTGTGTCTCACCCTGACTCTCCATTATGGAGAATGGAGATCATCCTGTCTCCAATTCTTGCGCTTCGCTTCCTTTTGCTTCCAAGAACCTCCTTACGACTGTCCATACATTTTTTCCATCCTTTGATTTGCATGTCTCCATTCCTTTTAGAAATCTGGTATGGACAGTTGAGATTCGTAGGATGACCTGGCTGTATGTTCAAAACATTAAGGCTACCTTTCTGATACATCAAATGGGCCACACAATTCTCTGGTATTATCTATTGAAAAACATAGTAATAACTTCATAGTTAGCAATGATGTACTAGTTTTAGAAGTATGCAAAAGATGCACGGATGTCGTAATAGTAAAAAATCTTACCAGGGTATCTCCATGGTAGTTACCGTAGTTCAACACGTGCACTAGTGGCACGTATTGACCATAATGTTGAGGATTTGATTGTAGATATTGTAATTCTCAATGTCAGTACAAAATCTGACCAGATGATTTTTCTCCTGCTAAGTTAATTCGGAGCCATCGGTGTAGTGGGTTTTGTCTACCATCTCCTGCACATTCTTTGAAGAATGAAAATAAGTTGTCAATGGAAATAAGGTGTCAACTATTTTGAAATAAACAATATAAATTAGCTAATAACTATGTTTGAGAAACTCACTTAGCGGTAGAATTGGAGGCGTATCAACAAGGACCCAAATGTCCATATTGTCTTGCTCGATTTCAGGATCACCAAGATCCATGGTGACAAGTATACCCTCATCAAAACCATACATCTTGGAAAGTGCTTCCCGTTTTTTGCAACCAAAATGGGTTACACTCTCAGAATTGTACAACTTTACTTCAAAATCCACATCATGATGAGTCCTTAGGTGAATTTTCTTTGTTTCGAAACTTTCATGGTCTTCAAAATCCATCCTCTCCAAGACATAGTGTCTTGCATGGCATGGCATAAGCTACTCGAATTGTAAAAGATGAAAATTACACGTTGAAATAGTTGTAGTCATGGTTAATTACGAAAAAACATTTGTCGTTGTTGCATACCATTTCAACATCGAAGGTCTCCTCGAACTTAATGCTGAAGCGCCGATCATCGTCCAGGTGAGGCATGTCGCACAGACCTCGATCGTCGTGGCACCAGCTGCACTCCCCCGGGAGACTTTCATCGTCTGATGATGACATTTCCTACGTTCATAATTCAAAGATTAAACTTGTATAATTAAATATATATACTATAAAAACTAAATTAGATCATTATTATTCATCACGGGTTGACTATCGGTCTGTCGAGTCTTTTCTTGAAAACTCTTAGCTCACGTGGTGTATATATTCGACTCCCAGTGATGGTCGCTCCTCACTTCGTCCCCGAGTGCATTACACCAAAATGTCTAGCACACGGGAACGAAGGAGAAGCGACCCCCACGACAGCAGTAGGGATTCATCGTCCTCTCATATATATATGGTGGAACTCTCCCTCACTGATTCCTCTCTGACATTTGCGACCGTCAGTGATGGTCATTACTCCTTCTTCCCCTAGTGCATAACAAAGGTCTAGCACCCGGAGAAGAAGGAGAAACAACCCCCACGACAACAGTCGGGATTCTTCATCCTCTCTCATATATATATATATATATATATATATATATATATATATATGGTGGAACTCTACCTCGCTGATTCCTCTCTGACATTTGCGACCGTCGGTGATGGTCGTTACTCCTTCTTCCCCTAGTGCATAACAAAGGTCTAGCACCCGGAGAAGAAGGAGAAACAACCCCCATGACAACAGTTGGGCTTCTTCGTCCTCTCATATATGGTGGAGACTCGATACACTTAAAGTCAACCCGAATTATTGTTTAATTATCTTTCTAAAAAAGGATTTGGCTGGTCTCACCTTCAGGTCGGAGGGGGTCGGTGACGGGGACGACGGCGGGGATGATGGAGGGGGGCTCCTAGATTTCTGTGAAAACAAAAACCATATAAGCTATCAACTAATCATATGCATACGCCTTGCATAGTGCTCTCCAATTTTAGCATTCAAAGTAGGAGTAGTTTTCCAATTTTAGCATTCAATAAGCAAAATCAAATCGCAAAATAAAGTAGTATTCAAATTAGGATGTATTCAATTATATGAAAAACTACATCATCTCTTGTGTCCGTACATTGTCGAATATTATCACTAATACACCTCGAATACTAGCATACATATAACATCGCTAGTACGGCTAGAACCGTAGTGCCCGACGGGAATCGGCACGGGCGGTGGACACCCAAATTGAAGGAACCTTCACAGGACCGCTCCAGTGAGATCCCTGAAGAACCTGCCAGGTATTGTCGAACCTGCCCTCCAACGCAACCATGTAGCGACGGACGTGCTCGTCCTCCTCACTGACACAGTGACGTACCACCTCCGCGGTGTCCGGAAGCCTCGGCACCGTCACTGGCCCATGCGACCGCCACCAAACAAGGATCGGGTCGACGACGGGCTGGCTCCTCACCAACCTACGCCCCCCGGAAGGTAGCACCTCCCAAAACTAGCCCGGCGGAGCCCAGTCCCGGACATGGCCCCTCTGATCAAGCCGACCTCCTCCGCCGAGTCGACGACGAGGATGCGGGATAGGCATCGTCGACGTCGATGCGGGAATAATTGCTTTAACTAAAACAATAAACTAGTTCTATTAATTTTCGTGCTAAAAATAAACTACCTCTATAGTAAAATAAAATAATTTTATTAAATCAAGTAGTTCAACTACTAAGCACTTACTATAAATAGAATAAAGTAGTACTTACTAAAAATAAACTACTTCTATATATAGTAAAATAAAGTAGTTTTATTAAATCAACTAGTTCAACTACTAATTAATTAAGCACTTACTATAAATAAAGTACTTTTATTAAATCAACTAGTTCAACTACTAATTAAGCATTTACTATAAATAAACTAGTTTAACTAGTTCAACTACTAATTAACCACCTCCGCGGTATCCGGAAGAAGAAAAAAGGAGGAGAAGAAGAAAGGATTAATAGAGGAGAAGATCGAAGAAAAAAAGAATAAAAAAAAGAAGAGAAGAAGAAAGAAATAGAGGAGAAGAAGAAAAAAAATAGTATTTTCTATTTTTTCTTCTTCTCCTCTATTCCTTTCTTTCTATTTTTTCTTCTTCTCCTCTATTCCTTTCTTCTTCTCCTCTTTTTTCCTCTTCTTCCTCTCCTCTTCTTTTCCTTCTTCTTCTCCTTCTTCCTCTCCTGCTTCTTTTTCTTCTTCTTCTTCTTCCTTCTTTCCTTCTTCATTTTTTCTTCCTTTTCCTTATTTTACTTTTTCCTCTACACTAACCTAAAATGCACTAAACTAAAATCGATATCTACTAACAATCTAAATAAAAAATTAATACATATATGAAAAAAATGGGGGCTCACATCGGGGGCAGACGGCGAGGGCGACGGCGAGGGCGGCGAAGGGCGAGGGCGACGGCGGGGGCGGTGGAGGGCGACGGCGGCGGGGGGCGGAGGGTGATGACGACGGCGGCGGGGGGCGGAGGGGGTAGACGACGGCGGCGGGGGGCGGCTCGGGGGCGGCGGAGGGCGACGGCGACGGGGGGCGGCGGAGGGCGGTTGGCAACTGACGATGAAATTGTGAAATTTTCACAAGTCCAGCTTATATACCCAAAGCATTGGTTCCGGTTCGTGGCAACAACCGGGACCAATGCCCCCCTTTAGTGTCGGTTGGCGCCACGAACTGGGACCAACGGTCAGTTTTCGGCAGCCCAAAGGGCAGGAAGCGGCGGCCTTTAGTTCCGGTTGGTGACACCAAAGGGGGGCATTCGTACCGGTTGGTGCCACGAAGCAGTTCCAATGCCCCCCTTTAGTCCCGGTTGGTGGCACCAACCGGGACCAAAGGCCTCGTGCTGCCCGTGCCCAAATGTTTAGTCCCACCACACTAGCTGAGAGGGGCGCGCAGTGGTTTATAAGCCTCGCTGCCGCACCCCTCTCGAGCTCCTCTCTGTTGCAGGCCTTCGGGCCTAACTGTCAATGGTATGCCTGATGGGCCTACTGGGCCTTCTACGGGCCTGAATCCTGGCCCATGGATGGCTTTCTAGTCGTATTCAGGCCATGGAGGCCCAGTAGGTGGCATATTTTTTTATTTTTTTCCTATTTTTTGTTTTCTTTTTTTCTTTATTTATTTTGTTTTGTTTCTACAACAAAAAACTTATTTATTTTATTTTGTTTTGTTTCTAATTACTTACTTATTTTACTTTATGATAATTCTTTTTGCTATTAAAGTTTCTAACAAATTTTTTTTTTATGAAAATTCTTTTTGCTTTTAATGATTTTGAACAGAAAATACTTTGATAATTTTAGTTGCATCAATTTTATATGTAATTTTAGTTTCAATAATACTAGAGGTTGCTTATAATGTTTTGAATAGAAAATACTTTGATAATTTTAGTTTCATAAATTTTATTTATGTTATTATAGTTTATTTTATTTTATTTTATTTTGTTTCTACTTATATATTTTTATTAAATTTTATATTATTTTGTTTCTAATTACTTATTTAATTTATTTTATGATAATTCTTTTTGCTATTAAAGTTTGTAACAAAAAAGTTCTTTATGAAAATTCTATGAACTCCTGACTTTTTGTGTGTTCAAAATGCACCATTCAAAGCCACATCATCAATTTTCAACCCTTTCTGACTTCATTTGTTATTTTTCATGCATTTACTGATTATTTTGAGCTATAAGACCCTGAAATTGAAAAGCATTTCAAATGAACTCTGAAAAGGTTGAAAGTTGGCACGGTATCATCATTTCATCCACATAGCATGTGCAAGAAAGTTGAGAGGGTTACGGCAAAAACTGGATACACTTCGTGTACAAAACGGACAATCTCTTTCGAAGTATCAGGATTTCATACGGAAACTCGTCTGTTACAACAGGCATTTCAAATGAACTACGAAAAGGTTGAAAGTTGGCATGGTATCATCATAATAGTTGTGGAGAGAAAGTCTTCACTGTTTCTTCGCTTGTGTCGTTTGCTTATTGCGCCGTAACCATGGATAATCTTCATCCTTTATTAGGATGCTTGGGTCAGCCTTGACTTTGAAGGTAGGAATTTCATGAAACTTTTCATAATCTTCGGACATGTCTGTCTTGCCCTCCACTCCCACGATGTCCCTTTTTCCTGAAAGAACTACAGGGCGCTTTGGCTCATCGTATGATGTATTCGCTTCCTTATATTTTCTTTTTCTCGGTTTGGTAGACATGTCCTTCACATTGATAACCTATGCCACATCATTGGCTAGGACGAACGGTTCATCAGTGTACCCAAGATTGTTCAGATCCACTGTTGTCATTTCGTACTGTGGGTCTACCTATACCCCGCCTCCTGGCAGATTGACCCATTTGCACTTAAACAAAGGGACCTTAAAATCATGTCTATAGTCAAGTTCCCATATGTCCACTATGTAACCATAATATGTGTCCTTTCCCCTCTCAGTTGCTACATCAAAGCGGACAACGCTGTTTTGGTTGGTGCTCTTTTGATCTTGGGCGATCGTGTAAAATGTATTCCCATTTATCTCGTATCCTTTGTAAGTCAATAGAGTCGAAGATGGTCCCCTGGACAACGAGTACAACTCATCACAAACAGTGTTGTCACCTCTGAGACGTGTTTCCAACCAACTGCTGAAAGTCCTGATGTGTTCACATGTAATCCAGTCGTCGCACTGCTCCGGATGTTTGAAGCACAGACTGTTCTTGTGTTCATCGACATCCGGGGTCACCAAGGTAGAGTTCTGTAGAACTGTGTAGTGTGCTTGAGACCAAGAATACCCGTCCCTGCATATTATTGAGTCCCCTCCAAGCGTTCCTTTTCCAGTCAGTCTCCCCTCATACCGCAATTTAGGGAGACCTATCTTCTTAAGGCCAGGAATGAAGTCAACATAAAACCCAATGACATCCTTTGTTTGATGGCCCATGGAGATGCTTCCTTATGGCCTAGCACGGTTACGGACAAATTTCTTTAGGACTCCCATGAACCTCTCAAAGGGGTACATATTGTGTAGAAATACGAGGCCCAGAATGACAATCTCGTCAACTAGATGAACTAGGACGTGCGTCATGATATTGAAGAAGGATGGTGGGAACACCAACTCGGAACTGACAAGACATTGCGCCACATCACTCCTTAGCCTTGGTATGATTTCTGGATCGATCACCTTCTGAGAGATTGCATTGAGGAATGCACATAGCTTCACAATGGCTAATCGGACATTTTCCGGTAGAAGCCCCCTCAATGCAACCGGAAGCAGTTGCGTCATAATCACGTGGCAGTCATGAGACTTTAGGTTCTGGAACTTTTTCTCTGGCATATTTATTATTCCATTTATATTCAACGAGAAGCCAGTCGGGACCTTCATACTAAGCAGGTATTCAAAGAAGATTTCCTTCTCTTCTTTGGTAAGAGCATAGCTGGCAGGACCTTCATACTGCTTTGGAGGCATGCCGTCTTTTTCGTGCAAACGTTGCAGGTCCTCCCGTGCCTCAGCTGTATCTTTTGTCTTCCCATACACGCCCAAGAAGCCTAGTAGGTTCACGCAAAGGTTCTTCGTCCCTTGGATCACGTCGATCGAAGAGCGAGCCTCTAGGTCTTTCCAGTAGGGTAGGTCCCAAAATATAGATTTCTTCTTCCACATGGGTGCGCGTCCCTTAGCGTCATTCGGAACAGCTAGTCCACCGGGACCCTTTCCAAAGATTACGTGTAAATCATTGACCATAGCAAGTACGTGATCACCAGTACGCATGACGGGCTTCTTCCGGTGATCTGCCTCGCCTTTGAAATGCTTGCCTTTCTTTCGACATTGATGATTGGTCGGAAGAAATCGACGATGTCCCAAGTACATTCTTCCTGCATTTGTCCAGGTATATACTTTCGGTGTCAGCTAAACAGTGCGTGCATGCGTGGTATCCCTTGTTTGTCTGTCCTGAAAGGTTACTGAGAGCGGGCCAATCATTGATGGTTACAAGCAGCAACGCGTGCAGGTTAAATTCCTGCTGTTTGTGCTCATCCCACGCACGCACATCGTTTCCATTCCACAACTGTAAAAGTTCTTCAACTAATGGCCTTAGGTACACATCAATGTCGTTGCCGGGTTGCTTACGGCCTTGGATGAGAAATGGCATCATAATGAACTTCCGCTTCATGCACATCCAAGGAGGAAGGTTATACATACATAGAGTCACGGCCAGGTGCTGTGATTGCTGCTCTGCTCCCCGAAAGGATTAATGCCATCCGCGCTTAAAGCAAACCATACGTTCCTTGGGTCACCTACAAACTCAGCCCAGTACTTTCTCTCGATTTTTCTCCACTGCGACCCGTCAGTGGGTGCTCGCAACTTCCCGTCTTTCTTACGGTCCTTGTCGGTGTCAAAACCGGCGGATCTCGGGTAGTGGGTCCCGAACTGTGCGTCTAGGCCGGATGGTAACAGGAGGCAGGGAACACGATGTTTTACCCAGGTTTGGGCCCTCTTGATGGAGGTAAAACCCTACGTCCTGCTTGATTAATATTGATAATATGGGTAGTACAAGAGTAGATCTACCACGAGATCAAGGAGGCTAAACCCTAGAAGCTATCCTATGGTATGATTGTTGTGTATGGAGTTGATTGCCTACGGACTACAACCCTCCGGTTTATATAGACATCGGATAGGGTTAGGGTTACACAGAGTCGGTTACAATGGTAGGAGATCTTGAATATCCGCATCGCCAAGCTTGCCTTCCACGCCAAGGAAAGTCCCATCCGGACACGGGACGAAGTCTTCAATCTTGTATCTTCATAGTCCAGGAGTCCGGCTGAAGGTATAGTCCGGCTACCCGAACACCCCCTAATCCAGGACTCCCTCAGTAGCCCCTGAACCAGGCTTCGATGACGACGAGTCCGGCGCGCAAATTGTCTTCGGCATTGCAAGGCGGGTTCCTCCTCCAAGTCCTTTGTAGAAGATTGTAAACACCAAGAGTAGTGTCCGGCTCTGCAAAATAAGTTTCCACATATTGCCATAGAGAGAATAATATTGACACAAATCAAATCTGCCGACGTATTCCGCAGTGCGTCATCACACTATGGCCAAGTCCTTTACTCGAATCGTTTTTACTTTTCCACCTCAGCGTGTTTTGTGAGGCGGTTTCCTTGGCACGTCTTGTCAAAGTAGAGATCGTGTACCCCTTTTACGGGATTCTCATTAATACGGACGTGGGTAACCCAACCGCGCCATTTATCATGGCGCTTGGGAGACAAGTGAGTTTTACTAGGCTGGTGGGGATGCACAACCGCATCCGCCCATATAAGGGGATAAGGATCCACCTTTTTACCTACGCCTTCTTCCTCCTTTGCCTATCCATCTCCTGCGCACTCGAGCTCTAGCGCCCAAGCCCGCACTTCCCACCTCAACCTTCTCCAGCAATGTCCGGAGCAGGAGGCAAGTGGATGGTCTCCTCCTTCACGGAGGGCCATGTTAAAAAGCTAAGGAAGGCCGGATACTTGTCCAAAGACATCACGCACCGGCTTCCCGAGGAGGGGCAGCTTCTCCCCACCCCAAGGCCCCATGAGAGGGTAGTATTCCTTTCCCACTTCCTCCACGGACTGGGTTTTCCACTCCACCCATTTGTCCGGGGGCTCATGTTCTACTACGGCCTGGATTTCCACGATCTGGCCCCGAACTTCATCCTCAACATCTCGGCGTTTATCGTCGTGTGCGAGGCTTTCCTCCGCATCCGCCCCCATTTTGGCCTCTGGCTCAAGACCTTCAACGTCAAGCCCAAGGTGGTGCGCGGCAGCCAGGCGGAGTGCGGAGGCGCCATGGCGGGCAAGATGGCCAACGTCCTATGGCTCGAGGGCTCCTTCGTGGAGACCCTGAAGGGGTGCCAATCGTGGTGGTTTTACATCACCAAGCCGCATGATCCGAAATGGATCGCAACCCCCGAGTTCCGATCCGGACCCCCCACACGGCTTATGTCCTAGAAAGAGACGGGCCTGTCGTGGGGCGACGAAAAAGAGGTGACCGGACTGCAGACATGCATCCAGTCCCTGGTGAGCAAGCCGATCAAGCTCGTCAATGTAGTCCAGGTTATGCTCGTCCGCCGGATCCTCCCGTGTCAACAACGGGACTTTAATCAGTGGGAATTCGACCCGGCGCAGCACCAAACCCTTAATAGGCTCTTCGACACGACGTATGAAGACGTCTGGAAGGTGCTAACCAAAGGCGCCGAGGCTCCCACATCCGCTTCCGAGGACCGCGGATACAGCTCGCAGCGTCACGCTAGCGAGGTAAGCTATTTTCACCTTTTACAGGATGTTAAGTTTTTTCATAGTTTCACTCTATGCGGGATCTAAACTCCCTTACCTTTGACAGGCTTGGTGGGCGAAGTCCGGATCGATTAACTATCCGGCTCCCTTGCCCGAAGACCCAGCCCCTGCTCTCCTAGTGAAGCTGCTGGTTCCGGCGCCTTATGTGGTGCCGAAGAAGAAGGCCAAGAATAAGAAGGCCATGGGGACTCGAAAGAGTGCCGGTAATGTGGTGGTGTCGGACTCGTCATCTGACGAGTCCGAGACGCCCTCCTCCCGCGAAAACGAGGAGGAGGAAGAAGAAAACTCTCCCCCCCAGCGGAGGGAGGAGAGAAGAAGAAGGCCGCCCCAATGGGGGAGGCCGAGGGGTCTAGGAAAAGGAAGACCCCTCCCCCGGACTACGCCCCCAACGCCGAAGAGGGCAAAGAGGAGTGGCCAAACAGGGCCAAGCGTCCAGCGAAATCGTAAGTTCAGATATCAGAATAACTCATGATGTTCCTTTGTTGCACAGCTTTCCCTAATGTCGAACATAATTATGCAGCCCGCCCCGGGCCGAACTCAACGAGTCGTCGAGCGGCTCCCTGGATTCATCGGACGTGAACTCAGTTCTGCCCGCTGTCTCCCCCCGCACTATGGACGATGCCGAAGTGGCGTCGCAACGAGCTCCGGGGCAGGAGGAGGTGGTCCTGGAGGAGCCACAAGGCGACCTACCGGACCCCAGGAGTAAAGGGGACAAGACCCCCCAGGGCTCCAAGTCCGGCTTTGTGCCGGACACCGCGCCGGAATCTTCAACAGTTCCGGACTGCGGTAGGCGGACTCCTTCCAAGAGGAGCAAGCCTTCTGAGCCGGCGGCCTCCGTCCAACAGGAGGTACCGGACAATCTGCTCGAGGTGCTTGACGGCGCCTCCATCGACGAGGAGCACCGTACTATTATGAGTACGGTGATCCAGAAGGTTTAGTCCGCCAAGAGCGGACTGAGTGAAGCTTGCGCTAGCCTCCTAACAGGCTTCTAGGTAAGTAAAAATATGTAAAAATATAACCGCTTAGACAGTAGCCCCTGATGCTCTGTTTGGCGTTCGGCAAGAAAAGCCGAATAGAGGATCTATTAAATTTCGCAGGAGTCTAACAAAGAGTCAATATGCGTATGCAGGCTTCACTGCTATCCACCGCCGCATTGACTGTGGAGGTGGGTGTCCTGAAGCAGGACCTCGTGCAGACCGAGCAAGAGCTCGGCCTTGCCAAGCAGCGGCTCGAGGAGAAAGAAGGTAAGAAATACCTTACAGAAAAAGTGCCTATAGAGAGGCGTGATTGCAAAAAATAACAGGATTGCACTGCTTATTATAGGGGCCACGACTGAGGTGGCGACCCTCAAGCAGGCGCTGTCCGAGGCCGAAAAGAAAATGGCCGCGGAGCGCACCGAGCGAGAGAAACTTGGGGCTCAGGTCGGCGAGGTGCAGCAAGAGCTTCAGGCTCTCATGAAAAAACATGAGAGTTTGGAGCTTGAGTCAAAGACCCAAGCGTCCGAGCTCGCGGCGGCCCTTGAGACTGCCAAGTCTGCCAAGGCCGAAGCCCAAAAGGCCCTCCAAGAGTTGGAGGAGATGAGGAAGATAGCAGCGGGTAAGGCATTCTTTATGCAAAGCAGAAATATAAAAGTAAACTACTTGTTACTTACCCGAATCCGGAGTTCTCCAGGGGCATTCGCAGACCTTCCCCGCAGTGTATCCGCCGCCGCCGCATTCTACTGAGCTGAAGAGGGCAGCTCGATGGAGAAGGTGTTCTGGTCTCAGTATGCTGAGGCTGAACACCCTGTGCCCTTGAGCGACCAGCTGAAACAGCTGGTCGAGCTCCACAAGGCGGCCGAACAGGCCATGAAGGGCTTCATAGTTCGGCTGTGGCCCGGAGAGGCCCTGCCTAGGAGCTACTTCAGGCTGGTGCGGCGGCTGGTGGAGGCCTGTCCAAGGCTCGAGGTCATCAAGCGCTCCGTCTGCATCGAAGGTGCCCGTCGGGCCCTTGCCCGTGCAAAGGTGCACTGGGGTAAGCTGGACGGTGAGAAGCTTGTGAAGGACGGGCCGCCGCCGGGAAGGAGCATCGCAAGCCCGAGAACTATTACAAGGATGTTCTTGCGGGTGCCCGCCTTGTGGCGGATGAATGTACCAAGGATGTAATTTTTGAATAAACTCACTCGTTTTTATCCTGTGCGCTGAAAACTTGTTCATAGGCGCTTAAGCAATGCTTTGAATTTAAAATATTATTTTCTGTGCGGCCGTTTATCAAAAAATTGAGAGATGGCCAGTCGTCGGCTTCTGCCCCCATGCCACTAGTGCTGGGGTGTTCGGGATAAACCTGAGCGCTCTTTTTCCCATATTTGGGTCCTTCGAGGGAGGCGCTCAGCACAACGAACCAGGCAATCGGACTATAATGCTTGAACACGCTCACTTAGCCATAGAACTTTATAATTTTAAATTTCGGCGAAGCCCCTAGTTCGGAAGACCGAGTTCGGGGCGCTATCCACGCCTTGGCCGGACAAATCTGGCTCCTCGCTCGAAGCGGCATAAGTCTTTAAGGACTCGAAAAACCTCTCGAACAGCGACCGGTCTCTCGCCTCATCATGACAGTCAGTTTTAGCTTTCTCCACTGAGGTTCTTAACCCAGCTCAACCGGGGCACAATCGCAGTGGTTCTCCTAGTGCTACCTTAGCCGATATAGCGGAACGTAAGGCACCAAAACATAGGAGCCGGGCAAACCCAACTATTGACCCAAATCATGATTCGGAGCCGATGCATATAGTGCTATAAGTTCGGGGTGCCGCACTTGTGAAAGTGTACGGACTTCTCACACCATATTAAAGGGTACTGAAGCCCCTGGCGTACTTGCCGTACCATAGTGTACGGGTGCAACATGTCATTAATGAACATATATAAAAGAGAGTAATGCAGAAAATAGACAAAAGCTATGCATTGTTTATATAAAAGCTGCTGTCAGAGCAGAACGATACAAGTGGTATTATAAGGTAAAGATATTGGACTATTTAACATGTCCTAGCCAGGGGCATGCCGCGGAATTGTATTCAAAACAGGTATATTGCTCGTAATAGAGACCACCTGGGGGTTCCATAATGCGGCATGGCTTGTCTGCCTCCCTGGATCTTGCATCGTTTGTGCGGCAGTCGAATTGCCGAACAGGTCGTCCGAAGTATGGAGTCCTGAAAGTAAGAAAAAAATTAAAAAAAGAATCCGGCAGCCCCTAGTACGTTTTAAGCCGTATTTTGGGCGTGCCGTTATTGTGCCCCTTCCCCTGTGCCCATGGTATTTCAAGGGCGTAGTTATGTACGCGAGGTACTGGTTCCGCTATGTCGCGAAAGCTGGGGTTGGGGCCGCATTGCTACGCTTGCTCAGAGTGTGCCAGGCGGTCCTGCTGTGGGTTACTCCGGGCGCGCTTGGCAGTGTCTGACTTTTTAATGGCCGGACTGGAGAATTTCCTGAGAAGGCTACTTTGTACCTCCACTGCGAGAGCCGCGTATGCTCCTCGGTACGGAGGGAGCGTTCGGTGTTTCCGTTGACCGTAATTACTCCTCGAGGGCCTGGCATCTTGAGCTTGAGATATGCGTAGTGCGGCACCGCATTGAACTTTGTGAATGCGGTTCGTCCGAGCAGGGCGTGATAGCCACTGCGAAACGGGACTATATCGAAGATTAACTCTTCGCTTCAGAAATTGTCCGGGGATCCGAAGACCACGTCAAGTGTTACTGAGCCTGTACAGTTGGCTTTACACCTGGTATAACGCCTTTAAAGGTCGTTCTTGTGGGCTTAATCCTTGAGGGATCTATGCCCATTTTCCGCACTATATCCTGATAAAGCAGGTTCAAGCTGCTGCCGCCGTCCATGAGGACTCTTGTGAGATGAAATCCATCGATGATTGGGTCGAGAACCAATGCGGCGAAGCCGCCATGACGGATGCTAGTGGGATGGTCCCTTCGATCAAAAGTGATCGGGCAGGAGGACCATGGGTTGAACTTTGGGGCGAATGGCTCTATCGCGTATATGTCCCGTAGCGCACGCTTCCGCTCCCGCTTGGGAATGTGGGTTGCGTATATCATGTTCACCGTCCGCACTTGTGGGGGAAAGCCCTTATGTCCATTGTTGTTCGGCGGCTTGGGCTCCTCGTCGTCGCTGTGCAGCCCCTTGTCTCTGTTTTCGGCCCTTAACTTGCCTGCCTGCTTGAACACCCAACAACCCCTGTTAGTGTGATTGGCTGGCCTTTCGGGGGTGCCATGTATCTGGCACAAGCGATCGAGTATTCGGTCCAAACTGGACGGGCCCTGAGTATTCTTTTTGAATGGCTTTTTCCGCTGACCGGATTTATAGCCTTTGAATCCGGCATTGACTGCCGTGTCTTCATTGCTGTCGCTGTTAACGCGGCGTTTTTGCTTATTCCGACGTGTCCTGCCACTTTTGTCCTTGGTATCCAAATTACCAGGGTTCTTTGATAAGTTGTTACTGCGAGCTAGCCAGCTGTCTTCTCCCGCGCAAAAAGTGGGTCATGAGTGTCGTGAGGGCTGCCATGGATTTCGGTTTTTCCTGTCCCAGGTGCCGGGCAAGCCACTCGTCGCGGATGTTATGCTTGAAGGCTGCTAGGGCCTCTGCGTCCGGACAGTCGACTATCTGGTTTTTCTTTGTTAGGAACCGTGTCTAGAATTGTCTGGCCGATTCCTCTGGCTGCTGAATTATGTGGCTTAAGTCGTCGGCATCCGGCGGTCGCACGTAAGTGCCCTGGAAGTTGTCGAGGAATGCGGCTTCCAGGTCCTCCCAAGAACCGATTGAGTCTGCTGGCAAGCTGTTGAGCCAATGCCGGGCCGGTCCTTTAAGTTTGAGCGGGAGGTATTTGATGGCGTGTAGATCGTCGCCGCGTGCCATGTGGATGTGAAGGAGATAATCCTCGATCCATACCGCCAGATCTGTTGTGCCATCGTATGATTCGATGTTTACGGGTTTGAAACCCTCTGGGATTTTATGATCCATTACTTCATTCGTGAAGCATAGCGGGTGTGCGGCGCCTCTGTACTGGGCTATATCACGACGCAGCTCGGAAGAGCTATGTCTGTTGTGTTCGGCCCGGCCAGATTTGTTGTATCCGGAGTGAAGATCATTGTCACGTGCCGTAGGGCGCCTGCGCGATCCTTAGATCGATCTTGTTTGTCTTGCCTTATCCTCCAGTATGTCTCGCAGGTCGGGCGCATTTTCTCGTGCCTTAGTTGAGCGGCGTCGGGGCATGGCTTGGGTGGAGGGCCGAGAGGCCTCTCTGTCGCGGCCGCGAGGTGGCCGGTCTGCCATGTCATGCGCTGGTGATGTAGGTGCTTCCTCCTCTGATCGGGGTAGCGGCCTGCGCTTCGGGTAACTCTTGGAGGGGCGTTCGAGTTCATACTCTTCGGCCGCAAGGACTTCAGTCCATCTGTCAGCTAGCAAATCTTGGGCAGCTCTAAGCTGTTGCTGCTTTTTCTTGAGGCTGTTTGCCGTGGCTAAAAGCCTGCGTTTAAAACGCTCTTGTTCGGCGGGGTCTGATGGTATGACGAATTTGTCGTCATCGAGGCTTGCCTCGTCTTCGGAGGGAGGCGTATAGTTATCATCCTCGACCTCTCGGTCTGCCGCTCTCTCATGAGGGCTGGCTTCTCCATCTTCCTGTGCCGAATCTTGCTGAGGTGGGTGTTCTTCGGTGCTATCCAGGGTAGTATTATCTCCCGTGCCAGAATCACCGTTTTTGCTTTGGCGGGATTTAGAGCGGCGCCGCTGACGCCGGCGCTTTGGCTGTTTCTTGGGGGCGTCATCCCCCACTGTTCCATCTCCATCTCCATCTTTTGGAGTATCCACCATATATATGTCATATGACGAGGTGGCCTTCCAGCGCCCTACAGGTGCTGGTTCCTGTTCGTCTCCTACATCGTCGTCCATGCCGTCGATGTCTTCGGAGCTGAAGTCAAGCATGTCGGTTAGATCGTCGACAGTGGCTACAAAGTGGGTGGTGGCTGGGCTTTGAATTTCCTCATCGTCCGTATCCCACCCTCGCTGACCGTAGTCCGGCCAGGGCTCTCCTGATAAAGAGAGAGACTTAAGAAAATTCAGGATGTCGCCAAAAGGCGAATGCTGAAAGATGTCCGCGGTGGTGAACTCCATTATCGACGCCCAATCGGATTCGATCGGCAGGGGCACGGGGAGCTCGGAGTTCAGAGAGGAATCCAGCTTCTCGGAGTCATGGGCCATGCGGAGTGCGGGGCTGGAGTTCGGCTCGATCGCCTCTGAGATCGTAGCCCCTGAGGCAGCGTCCAACCGCTGATCCTCGATCGACGCAGTAGGCTCCGAATCGATGGTCGGAACCGATGCGTGGGCGGCCTCCAAGGCGCTGTTCGGCGGCAGAGCTACATCATGCCCATCGAGACAGTGCGGCGCGCTTGGCTGTGGCTCGAATCCGTCGAAGATCAAGTCCCCGTGGATGTCAGCCATGTAGTTTAGGCTTCCAAACCTGACCTGATGGCCAGGGGCGTAGCTTTTGATCTGCTCAAGGTGGCCGAGCGAATTGGCCCGCAGAGCGAAGATCTGTCCGGGGAGCAAAGTCTCACCCTGGACCGCATCGTTGTTGATGATCAAAGGAGCCATCGGGCCTAAAGGTGACGACACAGAGGAACCCTCAATGAAAGCACCAATGTCGGTGTCAAAACCGGTGGATATCGGGTAGTGGGTCCCGAACTGTGCGTCTAGGCCGGATGGTAACAGGAGGCAGGGAACACGATGTTTTACCCAGGTTTGGGCCCTCTTGATGGAGGTAAAACCCTACGTCCTGCTTGATTAATATTGATGATATGGGTAGTACAAGAGTAGATCTACCACGAGATCAAGGAGGCTAAACCCTATAAGCTAGCCCATGGTATGATTGTTGTGTATGGAGTTGATTGCCTACGGACTACAACCCTTCGGTTTATATAGACACCGGATAGGGTTAGGGTTACACAGAGTCGGTTACAATGGTAGGAGATCTTGAATATCCGCATCGCCAAGCTTGCCTTCCACGCCAAGGAAAGTCCCATCCGGACATAAGACGAAGTCTTCAATCTTGTATCTTCATAGTCCAGGAGTCCGGCTGAAGGTATAGTCCGGCTACCCGAACACCCCCTAATCCAGGACTCCCTCAGTCCTCACTGTGCCATCGCATCAACTTGGCATGCTCTTTGTTTTTGAACAGTCGTTTCAACCGTGGTATTATAGGAGCATACCACATCACCTTCGCAGGAACCCTCTTCCTGCGGGGCTCGCCGTCAACATCACCAGGGTCATCTCGTCTGATCTTATACCGCAATGCACCGCATACCGGGCATGCGTTCAAATCCTTGTACGCACCGCGGTAGAGGATGCAGTCATTAGGGCATGCATGTATCTTCTGCACCTCCAATCCTAGAGGGCATAAGACCTTCTTTGCGGCGTACGTACTGTCGGAAAATTTGTTATCCTTTGGAAGCTTCTTCTTCAATATTTTCAGTAGCTTCTCGAATCCTTTGTCAGGCACAGCATTCTCTGCCTTCCACTGCAGCAATTTCAGTACGGTACCGAGCTCTATGTTGCCATCTTCGCAATTGGGGTACAACCCTTTTTTGTGATCCTCTAACATGCGATCGAACTTCAGCTTCTCCTTTTGACTTTCGCATTGCGTCCTTGCATCGACAATGACCCGGCGGAGATCATCATCATCGGGCACATCGTCTGGTTCCTCTTGATCTTCAGCAGCTTCCCCCGTTGCAGCATCATCGGGAACATCGTCTGGTTCCTCTTGATCTTCAACAGCTCCCCCCATTGCAGCATCACCGTATTCAGGGGGCACATAGTTGTCATCGTCCTCTTCTTCTTCGCCGTCTTCCATCATAACCCCTATTTCTCCGTGCCTCGTCCAAACATTATAGTGTGGCATGAAACCATTGTAAAGAAGGTGGGTGTGCATGATTTTTTGGTTAGAGTAAGACATCGTATTCCCACATTTAGGGCATGGACACCACATAAAACCATTCTGCTTGTTTGCCTCAGCCACTTCGAGAAATTCATGCACGCCCTTAATGTACTCGGAGGTGTGTCTGTCACCGTACATCCATTGCCGGTTCATCTGCATGCATTATATATAATTATGTGTGTCAAAAGTAAGAAAATCTGACAAGTATTTATCTAAAGTAAGAATTTTTTTCTTTCAGAAATAAGATAAGAACAAGAGGCTCGCCATGGTGGTGCCGGCGACGAGATCGGGGCGGGCGATCGACAGCGGTGAAGACGGGGACGGGGCGTGACGGACCGCTAAATCTAGACAAATCTCGGAAAAAATGGAGTTCGGAGGTCGAGCTTCGAGAGGACAAAACTTAACTAGCGTGGCTCGGGCATTTCATCGAACACCTCATGTGCATAGGAGGTGAGCTAGAGCACCCAAATGCCCTCCCCTCATCGGCCAAAAAAATAGAGCAGTGTGGACTGCTCTACTCACCGGCGAGGGGGTATATATAGGGAACTCATTTGTCCCGGTTTGTGGCAGGAATCGGGACTAAAGGGACCCCTTTTGTACCGGTTCTAGGCACGGACCGAGACCAATGGTTGTGGGCCAGGAGCGAGGCTCATTGGTCCCGGTTCGTGCCTAGAACCGGGATAAATGGGTCCACATAAACCAGGAAAAATGCCTTCCGAGGCCCGTCTGGGCCCCTGGGCGCACGAACCGGAACGTGACTGAATCAGAACTAATGGGCTTGGCAGGCTCGAACCAAAGCCCTGTTTTCTACTAGTGGTTCTTCCTCATTTGGACGCCTATCTTTGCCAGATATGCCCCCATGGAGCCATGAGTCATAGACGCGTGATTTGGTGGAGCTCGAGGTCACACCACCAAGCTTTCGAAAGGATTGGGAGTACGAGGAATGGGTCTAGTGTCACAATCTGAGGCTGATGGGATTTTGGCAAGCCGGATTCGTCACTTGTGTTCCCGGTCCAGCCAAGGCGATGCATGCATTGATGATGGCAGTGAAAATTGGGGGTTTTTATGTTGCTTACGTTGTTTAGGAATATTACAAGCTCAATATGGATTTTCTACATACACACATGTGACATGCGCACGATGACATTGGATTGTTTGTTGCATATATTGCGTTGGAGATGCAAGTTGTATTTGTGTTGTTGTGAGCTTTGACTTCTATATACATTCCAGATTTTTTTTTTCTCAATGACTTGCTGCAATCAATGGGAATGTGTTGCATACACAATTTTTTGCTGCAATGATATTTTGAAATGTTGCGACATTTTTTTGCATGTTTTTTTGTCCTAAATAAAAAATGTTGCGTTGGTGTCGCATGCATAGAAAAGGAAATATTGTAGGTGGGGTTTTTTATTTGGGTCTTTTACATCTGTGTCCCTAACTCGAACCCACTACTCACATTTGTCCCTAATTCGAAAGCCTGCTCAAAAATGCCCCTCCGCCGTTACGTGCCCTTACAGAAATGCCCTTTTGCGCCGTTACCGTCCGGTCAAAGCCGGTCAAAGGGCATTGACCGGCCCCAAAAAAATAGCAAAAAAAATCTAAAAAATCTGAAAATTTGTGAGATCAAAGATACTCAGGTTCGCAAGGCGCGTGCAATTTTTCGTGCTGTTTGGGCATTCCAGGAGCTCGTGTCAAAGGAAAAACAGTAAATATGTAAGCATGTGAACAGTAAATTCAAAAAAATAGCAAGAAAATTCAAAAAAATATGAAATTTTTTGGCATCAAAGAGGCTATGGTCTAAAAGCTGCGTGCCAATTTTTGTTGTGTTTGGACATTGGAGGGGCTTGTGGAGAAAAAAACAAAATCTGACCCGGGAAAAAACTTGGGAAAAAATGACTATTTTGTTTTTTCTTACGAGAGCTCCTCGCAAGTCATTTGATCACAAAAACTTGCAAGCACCTTGTGCACCCAAGCCTCTTTGATGCCAAAAAATTTCATATTTTTTTGAATTTTCTTGCTATTTTATTTCAAATTTACTGTTCACTAGCGTGCATATTAACTGTTTTTCCTCGCCACGAGCTCCTGGAATGTCCAAATAGCACAAAAATCTGCACGCACCTTGCGCACATGAGTATCTTCGATCTCACAAAATTTTAGATTTTTTTAAATTTTTTTGCTATTTTTTTCAGGACGGTCAAAGTTGTTTGACCGGACGGTAACGGCGCAGAAGGGCTTTTCTGTAAGGGCACCTAACGGCGGAGGGGCAAATTTGAGCAGGCTTTCGAATTAAGGGTATATCTGATTAGGTGGTTCGAGTTAGGGACAGAAATGCAAATGGCCCTTTTTATTTCAAAGATTGGATGCTCCAAATTGATCACTTAAGTCAGATCTAACGGCGGCAAATGCGGCGGACCGGTGAACAAAAGCAGTCGGCAGAAGCCTAGCATCGGCAATACAAATGTTTGACAAAATACAAGTTCTGTGGAAACCTTGTAACGAGGAATTTGTTGTGCCTCTAATAATAAAAACAGAACCTGCTTTGGGGGGAAGATCTCTATGTCCGTTATGGGCGGCATCGCCCCATGCTCTCTATCGCCGCATGTGTTGGTAGTTTAAGCGTGCAGGCACGCAGAGTGGATGGAACCTGGTAGCGGCTGGAGGAGCGCCATTCCTTCATAACAAGAAAAAAGTGGAACGCCTTTTCCATTCAACAACGTTGCTATGTTGATCCGATAACATCAGCAAAGCATGGCATATTGAGGATCGACTTCATCTTTTTATCATACTCTTATCAACTGAAACATGCATTATGTCGCATAACTAGCATAAGAAGCGACCAGAAGAGGCTACAACTAATCGCCATCTCATAGGTTCTGTCTTATACGGAAATAAAGTGCGCTGAGTACTATATATGATCCATGGTCCTCTGAACCGCAGCCGAATCATCACACTTAGTCATCCTGCATCCAACCGTAGTCGATATCATGGTCATAGGAAGTGGTCCCAAACTCATAATCATACGAAGCGTTGCGATCGTCGGACATCCAGCCGTAGCCGATATCTCCATGGTAGGAAGCGGTCCCAAACCCATAGGCATAAAACTCATCCCAATCATAAAGGTGATCCTGTGAAGTCGGAAGCCCCAGCGTCTTGACAGTGCCACACTTTGCTCGCAGGGCGCTGTCAGCAACTATGTTGTAGCAGTCGACCACCGAGAGGTGCTCCAGGCACGGGCAGGAGTCGAGGACGGCCATGAGCTCCTCGTTCGTGATTTCGCTGCGGGCGAGGCTAAGGTGCCGGAGCTCGTGCATCATCGAGATGCATGCCACCTCGCCGCTGTCCCACCTGCGCCTCCACGGTTTGTCATGTTGGCGCCGCCTCATCGCAGCGTCGCTTCTTCTTCCTCGGAGCTCCACAACTCTATCCTCTCTCTTTGTCTCTCTGAAGAACACATGAGAACACACACGCACGCACACATTCACCAAAGAGAAAATTAGCTTTGCCTTATCTCTCCCGGTGACAATCAGTCAATCACAGGCGCTATATGGTTTCCTTCAGCCCTCACGGCCTCACATTTCATTCAATCAATGCAATACTTATATACAACAGCTAGCACGGCCAGGAGGCAACTCCCTGATCCGTTTTCTATGCTCACGTTTAGGACGTGTCCAACTACTCCACTATTGCAGCTGCATGCAACCTCCATCTGCTACATACACGTACTAATTAACCTGACCAAATCACTCGACCATACCTCAACTAACCATGCACTAACTAACTAGATAATATCCTAGTAGAGGTAATATCACCAATGGTGCTTGAACTTGCCACCAATGTTCACTTTAGTGCCTGAACTTGAAAAATACGCTAAATTGGTTCTAGAACTTGGCACGAACGTGCAAATACGGTGTTAATTCAGTCCGCAGACGTAAAATGTGCTGACGTGGCACCGTATTTTGATTAGTATGCACACGTGGCATGGGACCCCTTTCAACAGATGGCTTGCTATATAAATGTCTATATGACTAGTGGGCCCCACATGTCAGCACAAAGGGAAAATCGATGTCAAAAATCACAACCACTATGATTCGATCTTGCGCTGTGAGGATAGCAAAGGCCTGCCCGAGACAATACGCTACACAATTTTGAATGACTGATAACGAGAACTATGTTAATGTCCTGTGTAGGAACACGTTTGTGGCTTGTAAATGGGGCTGCAGCCAATGCAACCCATTCCGCACATATTATATATTTTTAGAATTTTCTAAAAAGTAGGTAAACTAATATCACATTAAATTAATTTTGAGTATTTATGTGTTATAGATATTATATGTTCAAATAAAATAAATTATTTTTAAAATGTTAATGTAATTTTTAAAAATATTCAATTATTTACATGCAGATTATATTAAAAACATTTAGTAAATGTAAAAATAATAATTTTATAATAAATGTACAAAAAATACCTTATGGCTTATATTTAAAATTTACAAAATTACGGATATAAACATTTTTCTTTATATTCACTTGTGATAACTTTCACTCGTGGCATATATTCTTAATTTCTATATAAGTTAAATATATTCACATGTATATATTTATAAAAATTTAAATATTAAATAATAATGTATATTTTTAAATTACATTAAAAAATTTAAGCGACAAATTTATGAATTATAAAAATGTGCATATGATTATTCAAATGTTTGTATACTTCAAATGACAATAATTAGTTGTAATTTGGAAAATATTTGTATTATTCCAAATTATACAATCATTTTGATAATCAAAAATACTATTATATTTATATGATATGTTTTCAAAAATAAGATGTCAATACTTTTTAACATAACTTGAACGTTTTCCTAAATAAGTTATTCTTTGTATGTATAATATTAATAACACATAAAAGTTTAACATTTATAATTTACGTACATTTTAAAAATACTAAAAAAAACTGACAAGTGCAACATTGGCAGCATAATTTAAACCACACGAGCGTGCTCGTTTATAATATAGAGCGTCATTATCCATAGTTGGCAAGAATACGTGAGTGATCTATTGGTTAGGCTGGTCGTTATCTAGCTTGCCTGTCAAGTTCGAGTACTAGCGGGGATTGTTTGATTATTTTCCCTTTATTCTGACATGTGGGGCCCATTGGCCATGGAGATGTACATAAAGCTAATCAAAATATGTGCCACGTCAATGCATTATACGTCTACGGATTGGATTAGCACCGTATTTGCACGCTCATGCCAAGTTATATAACTAGTTCGACGTATTTTCCAAGTTTAGGCACTAAAGTGAACATTAGTGATAAGTTTATGCACCACGAGTGATATTACCTCATCCTAGTACATGCATGCACCACCGCAGCTTCACGCCACAACGGCATCTCACCAAGCTGCCGCATCACACGGCCCTCAGCATCTCCCATGCAGATACATGACCATGACAAGATTAAAACTAACATGTCAAGCACCAGCCGCTTCAGCCGCAGGCATGCCCTGCCAGTGGCCACCATAACGTCGCCGCGGACACCTACACAACCCGAAAGCTCGATGTCTTCTAGCAGAGGGCACTTGGCTACCAGATCGGTGAACCCTTCGCTGGTTACATGGTAGCATGATAAGAGAGCAAGTCCCTTCAGAGAGGGCGACCTGCAAAGTTAAGGAGATAAGATAATTAACGGGATCACCATCCTCTCAGACAATTGAGTATGATTGCTAAGTAAGAAATCGGCAAAACAAGTTTATAGAAAAATTAATGACAACATGATCTAATGGTTACATGTAGTACGATTATTTGTTCTGTGAAAACACTTCTATGATAACACTGGAAATCTGTAAGAAGATGAGTACCTGGCACCAACATAAGTGAGGATCTCATCGGTAACAAAGTTGGCCCCCACAAGCTTCCCGTTGGATCGGTCCACGGCCACCTTCGCCATTGTGCACATGACTCGGGTGCTCTTACTCAAGTGGTTTTGGCCAGGACTGGGATGCGCAAACGCCACGCCTCTGTTTGGATCATCCAAATCAATACCTCTGTTCTTCTCCATCACCTCCTTGTCCCGCGGCCCGCGCCCCATGTCCACCTTGCGCCAGAGCTCAGGCGCCTTGGCCGCCTCCAGCCACGAGTGGCAGACAAGGCCAGCGCCCATGAGAACGTCGACGGCGCCGAGCCCCGCGAAGACCGAAGTAAGCGCATCCAGTGGCAGCTCCGACCAGTCCCTGACTGATGTCACCGGCATAGGTGGGGCGTCTGGCTGCAGCTCCATTCCCTTGGGACACCTGAAAACAATGGTGGTCGTGAGACGACGGCGAGATGGCTTGGTCGTGAAGCTTGGTGTAAAAGAGCCGATGGATCGGATGATGAACCTCGAATCCCAGACCGGCGTCTTGCGTCGGCGGAGCGGCGGCCAGTGCTCCAGTAGGGGCGACCGGGCGAGTGAACCAGCGTCGTTCGAGGTGGTTTATAGAAGCCGGTAGTACTCAGTAAATGAGGAAAGCAGATTGGCCACACATGGTAACGAGCGAGATATAGGTGGTGTTTGGTTCTTTACTCTTAAGAAGACTTTTTCTAGTGTCAACTAAAAAGTCTTTTCCTATTTGTTTCTAGAGATTAAAAAGTCGCTAATCCTTTTCTAGAGGTTATTAAATGACCATGTTGTCCTTAGTATATAGAAAAATAATAATTAAACAACACCATAGGATGGCGGGCCAATGGGTGCATGAAGGGGCATTGTTGAAAAAGTCCTAAAAAGTCCCAAAAAGACTCTCCTTGAGTATCTTCCTCATTTAGTCTCAAATGCTTAGTTTAATCCCTAAAAAGCCCCCCCTCGTTTGGTAAAAAAGTCTTTAAGAAGGACTTTTCTAGTCCGTACACAAAAAAATCCCTGAAAACAAACACCCCCATAGTTGACCTATAACTCGTAGTCGTAGCTGAAAGTTGGAACAGCAGGGTAGCCTATTAATTTCGGCAGATAGTGAAGGGCTAGAAAGTTTATCATTGATTGAAGAATCTGAAAGGATTTTAAGAAAAAGGGTTTCTCCTGCTTTATATTATAAAGCACGAATCACAACAACAAAGCATCCGATATAAACGCACACCACACACCCAAGACAAGATACATGAATGCCGGGCACCGACACACAACCACAACGACTATAAAGCACCTAAAAGATGAGCAACATGAATCCGTTTAGAGCCGACGGAGAACACCACCACGAGGGGCGATTGTCTGGGAGGATGTGTAACGGACATGCCGGACCGAGGACTCCAAAACGGTGCCTCCAGGAAGGGCACGACCACGAACGCTGCCACCGTCCGATCCGTGGATCGAGTTTTCACCTAGAGTAAGATGGAAGGGGTAGAAGCACCACGACGGAGCCTGCAAGGAGGACACGACGGCCACGGACGCCGTCACCGTCGAGCAGTACACAGACTGGGTAGGTGATGTACCTCGGTGCTTCAACTCTTCCGTCGCCCCGGTCCGCCAACACCCGCAGCCATGCCGCCCAAGCGACCATGGTTGCCTGCCCGCATCCGAGCCGCGTAGCCCGCCCACGACCAACGCACGGCTCCCACCGCCAGGGCCCCCGCCCCACCATGAGACCACCCTGTAGCAACCAAAGGCCACGGCTTTGCTCAGATCTGCAACCCCAAACACCTCGGCCGCGACCATACATCGACCGGGGGAAGGGGAAGGTGGAGAAGTGGCCCATGGCCACGACCGACGCCTTGCCGGGTCCAGCTCCCCCCCCCCCGAAACTGAGTTCCGCCCTCACGTCGAAGGCCTAGGGCACCGGGAGGCATCGGCCGGCGCCAGACACTGGAGAGGGAGGGTGCCCGAGCTATCGCCGCTGTCGCCCAGAGACGCCACCAGGAGGACCCGCCCGAGCCGAGCGCCGCCACCCAGCCGTGAGGGCCCGATTGGGAGAGAACAACTCACCACCTCCGTTGCCGTGCCGCCCCCTACCAGAGACCACGGCGAGAGGCCACCCGCGACCCGGTCAGCCGCAACCCGTGGCGCCGGACGCGATCCCGAGGTGCTGCCGGAACACCGCCACCGACGCCACACCAGCCCGCACCACCACCATGCCATCCACCACTCGACGCCACGCCACCATCGCCAGCCTGCTCCGGGGCGCCGTCGCGCCGCCACGCCTGACACCGAGCGCTGCGCCCCGCCCGCGAGATCTGATCCGCGCCAACACCCACGCGGGGAGGGGGGACGAGAAGGCTCCGCCGCCGTCGGCGACGAACGGGCTTCGACGGGCCGCGCCTTTTGGCGGGGGAGAGGGGGGGGGGGGGAGGGGGAGGGGTGTTTGGCGGCGCGGATTTGGGGCCCTCCCCGGCGCCTCGCGGGTGGGCGGGAGAGGGAGGGAGGAGGGGGGATCTGAAAGGGTTTTTACTTTCACAGATAATAAGACGGATGGAAGGGTGGCTAAATTGCACAAAAATAGATGATGCGAGGGTTGTTGTGTGGGAAACTTGAACGATTTTCCAGCCTCTCGCGGCATGCGAATGAACCACCGTCGTTCAAAAAAAGGAACAGTTTATCCCCAGTCTTCATGTGTTGTAGCCGGTGCTGGGCTAGCTGATTTCGCTTTTCCTCCCTGTTTTTATCAAAAAGACTATCGTCCCGTTTTATATATAAAGCAACGGTCATACAACCAGCTTATACAACTCCGACCACATACAAACGGACCCAAGAGAAGATGCAACGGTGCAAGAAACAGCTACGCCACCCGAACTACACACAAAAAGACAAAGCCGCGCCCGACCAACCGAGGACTCCAAAATGGAGACTTCAAGAAGGTTACGACATCGGATTGTCGCCGCCCCCGGTCCAAAGGATTAAGGTTTTCACCCGGAACCACCCAAAGGAAAGAGAGTGCCGTGACGATTCCTTCAAGAAGTATATGACGCTCACAGACGCCATCACCGTTGACCTGGCCAAAGCCAAGCATGGAATGGCCCCCGGCAATAAAATCCTGCCTTCGAAAAGTGGTGCGACCAATCACGAGGGCACCTGCCGCACCACCCTCACCGGACGTCAAGCATCGATCACCATCCATGCTGTCCTCACGGCCATGACAACCAGCCCACACCCGAGCCGCGGTCTCCGTCCACGAGCATCGTCGCTCCCTCCCCCCCACCTGAGACGTGCAGTTACGCCGGCCAAAGACATGAGCGGAAAGATCCCTTCTTTCTCACATGTGGGCCCCAGTGCCGAGATCCACCTAGGCCGGCTAGATATGGCCTGCACCGCCCCGCCCTGCCACTCCCGGGCAAGGGGCGAGCTCTCCGGTGGCACACCACCATCGGACGGGAGGCAAGGATGACTCTGCAACCCCCCTGGCGATGGAATCACCCCTCAATGATGGACGGCAAATGATGATCTGCCCCATTGCAGCATACACCAATATGTGTGGAACATAGTAAACTTATGTGGTTGGTGGACATGAAAATGATCGATCCCATCATCTGCATGAGGACCAAGCAGGTGGATCCGATGAAGTAACCTGGCACTCTCTAAAGCTCAATAGGAGTACCAATTGACGATGACATGTACCTAGGGTAGGGTAATAGGCCTGACCTAGATGCCCTTCCCAAGGACACTACCCTAAGATCAACAACATTCAAAGCACATCAGCATCCACCGACTGGAATCACCTCAGAGTGCAACCCACTCGACCAACAACTCCACTCGGATAACCCAATTCCATTCGACCAGTATATCATCATTCAACCATACAAGAAACCACTCGGAGTACAGAAGATCTAAAGTCACTCAGGATGGCAACGGTCAGGCGTTCACTCCGTAGCGTTAATGATTATTTATAAGTCTTTATTGCTGGCGTTACCAGTAACGTCTCACCTTAGTGTACATTGAACTCCTAGTAACGTGGGCTGGCTGGGGTCCTGGTGCACTCTATATAAGCCACCCCCTCCACTAAGACAAGGGTTCGCAACCCCTGTAATTTCACGCATAATCTAGTCGACCGCCTCCGGGCACCGAGACATAGGGCTTTTCCTTCCTCAGAGAAGGGCTTGAACTCGTAAATCTTGCGTGCACAATCTCACCGTAGCTAGGATCTTGCCTCCTTCTACGTACCCCCTTTCTACTGTCAGACTTACAACCACGACAGTTGGCGCCCGCCGTGGGGCCTGTGTCTTAGTGACTTCCGGTGAGTTTGCAATTTTTCCGATTCCCTTTATCATGGTTTCCGCCGGCGGTCTGGCTGAGGGCCGCGAGATCCGTCTCGGCGCGCTCTTTTTCGTCGCCGATGACTCCGCCTGGCTCCAAGAGGCTCCTCTCGACGTCGAGAGGCTCCCCGTCTGCGGGGCGACACACTTTCGCGCATGCGTCTGCGGCGTCCTTCTGCGGCAGCCGTTGACACCGTATCGGCAAGCTCCCGCAACATTTTCGCTTCCCACTGCTCACCGTCGCAAGCGATCTAGTCGATTGCGGCTTCAGCGGTGGATCAAGCACGTGGTGGCCCATCAATCGGCCACCCCTCAAGTCGCGGCAATCGAGCCCGACGAATCTCTCTACGGGTTGTTCGACTGGCTCCATCATGACCCTGTCCGAGTGTGACAGGAGCGACCCTGCAGCAGAAGTCCTGATGGTCGACACGCCGCGCAACCCGCCTGGTTTCCGCCACAGCGATGGCGGCGATGGTGTTGATGATCCGTCGCATGTTCACGAAGAATATCATCCTCAGGCCCTCACTTCGTGGAAGAGGGAGGAGCTGCATCGTCGCAATACGGAGGCACTCCACACTCCCATCATCGGGGAAACCTCTGAGGCTCGGGCCTTGGAGGCTGCGCGCCTGGCCACGTTGGCTGAGCACGCGCGACTGGAGAACCTTCAGCATTCACTCGACGAACGCGCTCGGCGACTGATTCCAGAATCCAGTCGACAACAGCGGCAATTGTTCCCACCAGAACCTCAGGTATACCGCACTCCAATTCAGAATCTTACTACTGCGGCCCGCATAGTAATGTCTACTACACCACCTTCTTCTTGTAGACGTTGTTGGGCCTCCAAGTGCAGAGGTTTGTAGGACAGTAGCAAATTTCCCTCAAGTGGATGACCTAAGGTTTATCAATCCATGGGAGGCGTAGGATGAATATGGTCTCTCTCAAGAAACCCTGCAACCAAATAACAAAGAGTCTCTTGTGTCCCCAACACACCCAATACAATGGTAAATTGTATAGGTGCACTAGTTCGGCGAAGAGATGGTGATACAAGTGCAATATGGATGGTAGATAAAGGTATTTGTAATCTGAAATCATAAAAACAGCAAGGTAACTAATGGTAAAAGTGAGCATAAATGGTATTGCAATGATAGGAAACAAGGCCTAGGGTTCATACTTTCACTAGTGCAAGTCCTCTCAACAATAATAACATAATTGGATCACATAACTATCCCTCAACATGCATCAAAGAGTCACTCCAAAGTCACTAATAGCGGAGAACAAACAAAGAGATTATGGTAGGGTACGAAACCACCTCCAAGTTATTCTTTCCAATCAATCCATTGGGCTATTCCTATAAGTGTCACAAACAGCCCTAGAGTTCGTAGTGGAATAACACCTTAAGATACAAATCAACCAAAACCCTAATGTCACCTAGATACTCCAATGTCACCTCAAGTATCCATGGGTATGATTATACGATATGCATCACACAATCTCATATTCATCTATTCAACCAACACATAGGACCTCAAAGAGTGCCCCAAAGTTTCTACCGGAGAATGACGACAAAAACGTGTGCCAATCCCTATGCATAGGTTCATGGGCGGAACCCGCAAGTTGATCACCAAGACATACATCAAGTGAATCACGTGATATCCCGTGTCACAACAGATACACACGGCAAGACATACATCAAGTGTTCTCAAATCTTTAAAGACTCAATCCGATAAGATAACTTCAAAGGGGAAACTCAATCCATTACAAGAGAGTAGAGGGGGAGGAGAAACATAAGATCCAACTATAATAGCAAAGCTCACGATACATTAAGATCGTACCACCTCAAGAACACGAGAGAGAGAGAGATCAAACACATAACTACTGGTACATACCCTCAGCCCCAAGGGAGAACTACTCCCTCCTCGTCATGGAGAGCACCGGGATGATGAAGATGGCCACTGGAGAGGGATTGCCCCCTCCGGCAGGATGCCGGAACGGGTCTACATTGGTTTTTGGTGGCTACGGAGGCTTCTGGCAGCGGGACTCCCGATCTATTGTGCTCCTCGGTAGTTTTAGGGTATATGGTGATATATAGGCGGAAAAAGTACGTCAGGGGGGCCACGAGGGTGGAGGGCGCGCCCCCTACCTCGTGGCTTCCTCGAAGCTCCCTTGACGTGGACTCCAAGTCTCCCGGGTTGCTTTCCTTCCAAAAATAAGTTCCGTGAAGTTTCATGTCAATTGGACTCCGTTTGATTTTCCTTTTCTTCGAAACCCTAAAATAGGCAAAAAAAAACAGAAACTGGCACTGGGCTCTAGGTTAATAGGTTAGTCCCAAAAATCATATAAAATAGCATATAAATGCATATAAAACATCCAAGGTTGATAATATAATAGCATGGAACAATCAAAAATTATAGATACGTTGGAGACGTATCAGCATCCCCAAGCTTAATTCCTGCTCGTCCTCGAGTAGGTAAATGCTAAAAATAGAATTTTTGATGTGGAATGCTACCTAACATATTTCTCTAAGTAATTCTCTTTATTGTAGCATGAATGTTCAGATCCATAAGATTCAAGAAAAAAGTTTAATATTGACATAAAAACAATAATACTTCAAGCATACTAACTAAGCAATCATGTCTTCTCAAAATAACATGGCCAAAGAAAGCTATCCCTACAAAATCATATAGTCTGGCTATGCTCCATCTTCACCACACAAAATATTTAAATCATGCACAACCCCGATGACAAGCCAAGCAATTGTTTCATACTTTTGATGTTCTCAAACTTTTTCAATCTTCAAGCAATATATGAGCGTGAGCCATGGATATAGCACTATAGGTGGAATAGACGGGTGGTTGTGGAGAAGACAAAAATGGAGAAGATAGTCTCACATCAACTAGGCGTATCAACGGGCTATGGAGATGCCCATCAATAGATATCAATGTGAGTGAGTAGAGATTGCCATGCAACGGATGCACTAGAGCTATAAATGTATGAAAGTTCAACAAAAGAAACTAGTGGGTGTGCATCCAACTCGCTTGCTCACGAAGACCTAGGGCATTTTGAGGAAGCCCATCATTGGAATATACAAGCCAAGTTCTATAATGAAAGATTCCCACCAGCATATGAAAGTGACAACATAGGAGACACTCTATCATGAAGATCATGGTGCTACTTTGAAGCACAAGTGTGGTAAAAGGATAGTAGCATTGCCCCTTCTCTCTTTTTCTCTCATTTTTTTATTTGGGCCTTTCTCTTTTTTATGGCCTCTTTTTTTTCTTTTTTTTATTCTGGCTTCTTTGGCCTCTTTTATTTATTTATTTTCGTCCGGAGTCTCATCCCGACTTATGGAGGAATCATAGTATCCATCATCCTTTCCTCACTGGGACAATGCTATAATAATGATGATCATCACACTTTTATTTACTTACAACTCAAGAATTACAACTCGATACTTAGAACAAGACATGACTCTATATGAATGCCTCCGGCGATGTACCGGGATGTCCAATGACTCATGAGTGAAATGTATGAAAGAATTATGAACGATGGCTTTGCCACAAATACGATGTCAACTACATGATCATGCAAAGCAATATGACAATGATGAAGCGTGTCATAATAAACGGAACGGTGGAAAGTTGCATGGCAATATATCTCGGAATGGCTATGGAAATGCCATAATAGGTAGGTATGGTGGCTGTTTTGAGGAAGGTAAATGGTGGGTTTATGGTACCGGCGAGAGTTGCGCGGTACTAGAGAGGCTAGCAATGGTGGAAGGGTGAGAGTGCGTATAATCCATGGACTCAACATTAGTCATAAAGAACTCACATACTTATTGCAAAAATCTATTAGTTATCGAAATGAAGTACTACGCGCATGCTCCTAGGGGGATAGATTGGTAGGAAAAGACCATCGCTCGTCCCCGACCGCCACTCATAAGGAAGACAATCAATAAATAAATCATGCTCCGACTTCATCACATAACGGTTCACCATACGTGCATGCTACGGGAATCACAAACTTCAACACAAGTATTTCTCAAATTCATAACCACTCAACTAGCATGACTCTAATATCACCATCTTCATATATCAAAACAATCATCAAGTATCAAACTTCTCATAGTATTCAATGCACTCTATATGAAAGTTTTTATTATATCCCTCTTGGATGCCCATCATATTAGGACTAAATTCATAACCAAAGCAAATTAACATGCTGTTTAGGACTCTCAAAATAATATAAGTGAAGCACGAGAGTTCATCTATTTCTATAAAATAAAACCACCACCATGCTCTAAAAAGATATAAGTGAAGCACTAGAGCAAATAACAAACTACTCCGAAAGATATAAGTGAAGATCAATGAGTAGTCGAATAATCATGCAACTATATGAAGACTCTCTAACATTTAAGGATTTCATATCTTGATACTTTATTCAAACAGCAAGCAAAACAAAATAAAATGACATCTAAGAATAGCAAACATCATGTGAAGAAGCAAAAACTTAGGATCAACCGATACTAACCGATAGTTGTTGAAGAAGAAAGGTGGGATGCCAACCGGGGCATCCCCAAGCTTAGACGCTTGAGACTTATTGAAATATTATCTTTGGGTGCCTTGGGAATGTTGGGAACGTAGTAATTTCAAAAATTTTCCTACGCACACGCAAGATCATGGTGATGCATAGCAACGAGGGGAGAGTATGATCTACGTACCCTTGTAGATCGCAACGGAAGCGTTGATACAACGTAGAGGAAGTAGTCGTACGTCTTCTTCCCGATCCGACCGATCCAAGCACCGTTACTCCGGCACCTCCGAGTTCTTAGCACACGTACAGCTCGATGACGATCCCCGGGCTCCGATCCAGCAAAGCGTCGGGGAAGAGTTTTGTTAGCACGACGGCGTGGTGACGATCTTGATGTTCTACCGACGCAGGGCTTCGCCTAAGCACTACTACGATATGATCGAGGTGGAATATGGTGGCAGGGGGCACCGCACACGGCTAAGGAATGATCTCAATGATCAACTTGTGTGTCTAGAGGTGCCCCCTGCCTCCGTATATAAAGGAGCCAAGGGGGAGGGGTGCGGCCAGCCCTATGGAGGTGCAGGAGGAGTCCTACTCCTACCGGGAGTAGGACTCCCCCCCCAATCCTATTCCAACTAGGACTCCCAAGGGGGAAAGAGGGAGAGGGGTGGCCGGCCACCTCTCCTAGTCCTAATAAGGACTAGGGGAGGGGGGGAGGCGCGCAGCCCTTATGGCAGGCCCTTTTCACCTTTCCAACAAAGTCCACTAAGGCCCATAATGACTCCGGGGGTTCCGGTAACCTCCCAGTACTCCGGTAAGATCCCGATTTCACCCGGAACACTTCCGATGTCCAAACATAGGCTTCCAATATATCAATCTTTATGTCTCGACCATTTCGAGACTCCTCGTCATGTCCGTGATCACATCCGGGACTCCGAACTAACTTCGGTACATCAAAATTCAATAAACTCATAATAACTGTCATCGTAACGTTAAGCGTGCGGACCCTACGGTTCGAGAACAATGTAGACATGACCGAGACACGTCTCTCGGTCAATAACCAATAGCGGGACCTGGATGCCCATATTGGCTCCTACATATTCTACGAAGATCTTTATCGGTCAGACGCATAACAACATACGTTGTTCCCTTTGTCATCGGTATGTTACTTGCCCGAGATTCGATCGTCGGTATCATCCATACCTAGTTCAATCTCGTTACCGGCAAGTCTCTTTACTCGTTCTCGTAATACATCATCCTTGCAACTAACTCATTAGTTGTAATGCTTGCAAGGCTTATGTGATGTGTATTACCGAGAGGGCCCAGAGATACCTCTCCGACATTCGGAGTGACAAATCCTAATCTCGAAATACGCCAACCCAACATGTACCTTGGAGACACCTGTAGACACCTTTATAATCACCCAGTTACGTTGTGACGTTTGGTAGTACCAAAGTGTTCCTCCGGTAAACGGGAGTTGCATAATCTCATAGTTATAGGAACATGTATAAGTCATGAAGAAAGCAATAGCAACATACTAAACAATCGGGTGCTAAGCTAATGGAATGGGTCATGTCAATCAGAATCATTCAACTAATGATGTGACCTCGTTAATCAAATAACAACTCATTGTTCATGGTTAGGAAACATAACCATCTTTGATTAACGAGCTAGTCAAGTAGAGGCATACTAGTGACACTTTGTTTGTCTATGTATTCACACATGTATTATGTTTCCGGTTAATACAATTCTAGCATGAATAATAAACATTTATCATGATTATAAGGAAATAAATAATAACTTTATTATTGCCTCTAGGGCATATTTCCTTCAGTCTCCCACTTGCACTAGAGTCAATAATCTAGATTACACTGTAATGATTCTAACACCCATGGAGCCTTGGTGCTGATCATGTTTTGCTCGTGGAAAAGGCTTAGTCAACGGGTCTGCAACATTCAGATCCGTATGTATCTTGCAAATCTCTATGTCTCCCACCTGGACTAGATCCCGGATGGAGTTGAAGCGTCTCTTGATGTGCTTGGTCCTTTTGTGAAATCTGGATTCCTTTGCCAAGGCAATTGCACCAGTATTGTCACAAAAGTTTTTCATTGGACCCGATGCACTAGGTACGACACCTAGATCGGATATGAACTCCTTCATCCAGACTCCTTTGTTCGCTGCTTCCGAAGCAGCTATGTACTCCGCTTCACATGTAGATCCCGCTACGACGCTTTGTTTAGAACTGCACCAACTGACAGCTCCACCGTTCAATGTAAACACGTATCCGGTTTGCGATTTAGAATCGTCCGGATCAGTGTCAAAGCTTGCATCAACGTAACCTTTTACGGTGAGCTCTTTGTCACTTCCATATACGAGAAACATATCCTCAGTCCTTTTCAGGTATTTCAGGATGTTCTTGACCGCTGTCCAGTGATCCACTCCTAGATTACTTTGGTACCTCCCTGCTAAACTTATAGCAAGGCACACATCAGGTCTGGTACACAGCATTGCATACATGATAGAGCCTATGGCTGAAGCATAGGGAACATCTTTCATTTTCTCTCTATCTTCTGCAGTGGTCGGGCATTGAGTCTGACTCAACTTCACACCTTGTAACACAGGCAAGAACCCTTTCTTTGCTTGATCCATTTTGAACTTCTTCAAAATCTTGTCAAGGTATGTGCTTTGTGAAAGTCCAATCAAGCGTCTTGATCTATCTCTATAGATCTTTATGCCTAATATGTAAGCAGCTTCACCGAGGTCTTTCATCGAAAAACTTTTATTCAAGTATCCCTTTATGCTATCCAGAAATTCTATATCATTTCCAATCAGTAATATGTCATCCACATATAATATCAGAAATGCTACAGAGCTCCCACTCACTTTCTTGTAAATATAGGCTTCTCCGAAAGTCTGTATAAAACCAAATGCTTTGATCACACTATCAAAGCGTTTATTCCAACTCCGAGAGGCTTGCACCAGTCCATAAATGGATCGCTGGAGCTTGCACACTTTGTTAGCTCCCTTTGGATCGACAAAACCTTCCGGTTGCATCATATACAACTCTTCTTCTAGAAACCCATTCAGGAATGCAGTTTTGACATCCATCTGCCAAATTTCATAATCATAAAATGCGGCAATTGCTAACATGATTCGGACAGACTTAAGCATCGCTACGGGTGAGAAGGTCTCATCGTAGTCAACCCCTTGAACTTGTCGAAAACCTTTCGCGACAAGTCGAGCTTTGTAGACAGTAACATTACCGTCAGCGTCAGTCTTCTTCTTGAAGATCCATTTATTCTCAATTGCTTGCCGATCATCGGGCAAGTCAACCAAAGTCCATACTTTGTTCTCATACATGGATCCCATCTCAGATTTCATGGCTTCAAGCCACTTTGCGGAATCTGGGCTCACCATCGCTTCTTCATAGTTCGTAGGTTCATCATGATCTAGTAGCATGACTTCCAGAACAGGATTACCGTACCACTCTGGTGCGGATCTTACTCTGGTTGATCTACGAGGTTCAGTAGTATCTTGATCTGAAGTTTCATGATCATTATCATTAGCTTCCTCACTAACTGGTGTAGGTGTCACTGAAACAGTTTTCTGTGATGTACTACTTTCCAGTAAGGGAGTAGGTATAGTTACCTCGTCAAGTTCTACTTTCCTCCCACTCACTTCTTTCGAGAGAAACTCCTTCTCTAGAAAGGATCCATTCTTAGCAATGAATGTCTTGCCTTCGGATCTGTGATAGAAGGTGTACCCAACAGTCTCCTTTGGGTATCCTATGAAGACACATTTCTCCGATTTGGGTTCGAGCTTATCAGGTTGAAGTTTTTTCACATAAGCATCGCAGCCCCAAACTTTAAGAAACGACAACTTTGGTTTCTTGCCAAACCATAGTTCATACGGCGTCGTCTCAACGGATTTTGACGGTGCCCTATTTAACGTGAATGCGGCCGTCTCTAAAGCATAACCCCAAAACGATAGCGGTAAATCTGTAAGAGACATCATAGATCGCACCATATCTAGTAAAGTACGGTTACGACGTTCGGACACACCATTACGCTATGGTGTTCCGGGTGGCGTGAGTTGCGAAACTATTCCACAGTTTTTCAAATGTACACCAAACTCGTAACTCAAATATTCTCCTCCACGATCAGATCGTAGAAACTTTATTTTCTTGTTACGATGATTTTCAACTTCACTCTGAAATTCTTTGAACTTTTCAAATGTTTCAGACTTATGTTTCATTAAGTAGATATACCCATATCTGCTTAAATCATCTGTGAAGGTGAGAAAATAACGATATCCGATACGAGCCTCAATATTCATCGGAACACATACATCGGTATGTATGATTTCCAACAAATCTGTTGCTCTCTCCATAGTACCGGAGAACGGTGTTTTAGTCATCTTGCCCATGAGGCACGGTTCACAAGTACCAAGTGATTCATAATCAAGTGGTTCCAAAAGTCCATCAGTATGGAGTTTCTTCATGCGCTTTACACCGATATGACCTAAACGACAGTGCCACAAATAAGTTGCACTTTCATTATCAACTCTGCATCTTTTGGCTTCAACATTATGAATATGTGTATTACTACTATCGAGATTCAATAAGAATAGACCACTCTTCAAGGGTGCATGACCATAAAAGATATTACTCATATAAATAGAACAACCATTATTCTCTGATTTAAATGAATAACCGTCTCGCATTAAACAAGATCCAGATATAATGTTCATGCTCAACGCTGGCACCAAATAACAATTATTTAGGTCTAATATTAATCCCGAAGGTAGATGTAGAGGTAGCGTGCCGACCGTGATCACATCGACTTTGGAACCGTTTCCCACGCGCATTGTCACCTCGTCCTTTGCCAGTGCCCGCTTATTCCGTAGTCCCTGTTTCGAGTTGCAAATATTAGCAACAGAACCAGTATCAAATACCCAGGTGCTACTGCGAGCTCTAGTAAGGTACACATCAATAACATGTATATCACATATACCTTTGTTCACCTTGCCATCCTTCTTATCCGCCAAATACTTGGGGCAGTTCCGCTTCCAGTGACCAGTCTGCTTGCAGTAGAAGCACTCAGTTTCAGGCTTAGGTCCAGACTTGGGTTTCTTCTCCTGAGCAGCAACTTGCTTGCTGTTCTTCTTGAAGTTCCCCTTTTTCTTCCCTTTACCCTTTTTCTTGAAACTAGTGGTCTTGTTAACCATCAACACTTCATGCTCCTTCTTGATTTCTACCTCCGCAGCTTTCAGCATTGCGAAGAGCTCGGGAATAGTCTTGTTCATCGCTTGCATATTATAGTTCATCACGAAGCTCTTGTAGCTTGGTGGTAGTGATTGGAGAATTCTGTCGATGACGCAATCATCTGGAAGATTAACTCCCAATTGAATCAAGTGATTATTATACCCAGACATTTTGAGTATATGCTCACTGACAGAACTGTTCTCCTCCATCTTGCAGCTATAGAACTTATTGGAGACTTCATAACTCTCAATCCGGGCATTTGCTTGAAATATTAACTTCAACTCCTGGAACATCTCATATGCTCCATGACGTTCAAAACGTCGTTGAAGTCCCGATTCTAAGTCGTAAAGCATGGCACACTGAACTATCGAGTAGTCATCAGCTTTGCTCTGCCAGACGTTCATAACATCTGGAGTTGCTCCAGCAGCAGGCCTGGCACCCAGCGGTGCTTCCAGGACGTAATTCTTCTGTGCAGCAATGAGGATAATCCTCAAGTTACAGACCCAGTCCGTGTAATTGCTACCATCATCTTTCAACTTTGCTTTCTCAAGGAACGCATTAAAATTCAACAGAACAACAGCACGAGCCATCTATCTACAATCAACATAAACAAGCAAGATACTATCAGGTACTAAGTTCATGATAAGTTTAAGTTCAATTAATCAAATTACTTAAGAACTCCCACTTAGATAGTCATCCCTCTAATCTTCTAAGTGATTACGTGATCCAAATCAACTAAACCATAACCGATCATCACGTGAGATGGAGTAGTTTTCAATGGTGAACATCGTTATGTTATCTACTATATGATTCACGCTCGACCTTTCGGTCTCCGTGTTCCGAGGCCATATCTGCATATGCTAGGCTCGTCAAGTTTAACCTGAGTATTCTGCGTGTGCAAAACTGGCTTGCACCCGTTGTAGATGGACGTAGAGCTTATCACACCCGATCATCACGTGGTGTCTGGGCATGACGAACTTTGGCAACGGTGCATACTCAGGGAGAACACTTCTTGATAATTTAGTGAGAGATCATCTTATAATGCTACCGTCAATCAAAGCAAGATAAGATGCATAAAAAGATAAACATCACATGCAATCAATATAAGTGATATGATATGGCCATCATCATCTTGTGCTTGTGATCTCCATCTCCGAAGCATCGTTATGATCACCATCGTCACCGGCGCGACACCTTGATCTCCATCGTAGCATCGTTGTCGTCTCGCCAATCTTATGCTTCCACGACTATCACTACTGTTTAGTAATAAAGTAAAGCATTACATCGCGATTGCATTGCATACAATAAAGCGACAACCATATGGCTCCTGCCAGTTGCCGATAACTCGGTTACAAAACATGATCATCTCATACAATAATATTCAGCATCATGCCTTGACCATATCACATCACAACATGCCCTGCAAAAACAAGTTAGACGTCCTCTACTTTGTTGTTGCATGTTTTACGTGGCTGCTACGGGCTTAAGCAAGAACCAATCTCACCTATGCATGAAAACCACAACGATAGTTTGTCAAATAGACTCCGTTTTAACCTTTGCAAGGACCGGGCGTAGCCACACTCGGTTCAACTAAAGTTGGAGAGACAGTCGCCCGCAAGCCATCTATGTGCAAAGCACGTCGAGGGAACCGGTCTCGCGTAAGCGTACGCGTAAGGTTGGTCCGGGTCATCTCGTCCAACAATACCGCCGAACCAAAGTATGACATGCTAGTAGGCAGTATGACTTGTATCGTCCACAACTCACTTGTGTTCTACTCGTGCAAATAACATCAAACCATAAAACCTAGGCTCGGATGCCACTGTTGGGGAACGTAGTAATTTCAAAAAAATTCCTACGCACACGCAAGATCATGGTGATGCATAGCAACGAGGGGAGAGTATGATCTACGTACCCTTGTAAATCGCAAAGGAAGCGTTGATACAACGTAGAGGAAGTAGTCGTACGTCTTCTTCCCGATCCGACCGATCCAAGCACCGTTACTCCGGCACCTCCGAGTTCTTAGCACACGTACAGCTCGATGACGATCCCCGGGCTCCGATCCAGCAAAGCGTCGGGGAAGAGTTTCGTCAGCACGACGGCGTGGTGATGATCTTGATGTTCTACCGACGCAGGGCTTCGCCTAAGCACTACTACGATATGATCGAGGTGGAATATGGTGGCAGGGGGCACCGCACACGGCTAAGGAATGATCTCAATGATCAACTTGTGTGTCTAGAGGTGCCCCCTGCCTCCGTATATAAAGGAGCCAAGGGGGAGGGGTGCGGCCAGCCCTATGGAGGTGCAGGAGGAGTCCTACTCCTACCGGGAGTAGGACTCCCCCCCCAATCCTATTCCAACTAGGACTCCCAAGGGGGAAAGAGGGAGAGGGGTGGCCGGCCACCTCTCCTAGTCCTAATAGGACTAGGGGAGGGGGGGAGGCGCGCAGCCCTTATGGGCAGCCCTTTCACCTTTCCACTAAGGCCCACTAAGGCCCATATGACTCCCGGGGGGTTCCGGTAACCTCCCGGTACTCCGGTAAAATCCCGATTTCACCCGGAACACTTCCGATGTCCAAACATAGGCTTCCAATATATCAATCTTTATGTCTCGACCATTTCGAGACTCCTCGTCATGTCCGTGATCACATCCGGGACTCTGAACAACCTTCGGTACATCAAAATGCATAAACTCATAATAACTGTCATCGTAACGTTAAGCGTGCGGACCCTACGGTTCGAGAACAATGTAGACATGACCGAGACACGTCTCCGGTCAATAACCAATAGCGGGACCTGGATGACCATATTGGCTCCTACATATTCTACGAAGATCTTTATCGGTCAGACCGCATAACAACATACGTTGTTCCCTTTGTCATCGGTATGTTACTTGCCCGAGATTCGATCGTCGGTATCCAATACCTAGTTCAATCTCGTTACCGGCAAGTCTCTTTACTCGTTCCGTAATACATCATCTCACAACTACCATATTAGTTGTAATGCTTGCAAGGCTTATGTGATGTGTATTACCGAGAGGGCCCAGAGATACCTCTCCGACAATCGGAGTGACAAAACCTAATCTCGAAATACGCCAACTCAACATGTACCATTGGAGACACCTGTAGTACTCCTTTATAATCACCCAGTTACGTTGTGACGTTTGGTAGTACCCAAAGTGTTCCTCCGGTAAACGGGAGTTGCATAATCTCATAGTTATAGGAACATGTATAAGTCATGAAGAAAGCAATAGCAACATACTAAACAATCGGGTGCTAAGCTAATGGAATGGGTCATGTCAATCAGATCATTCAACTAATGATGTGACCTCGTTAATCAAATAACAACTCATTGTTCATGGTTAGGAAACATAACCATCTTTTATTAACGAGCTAGTCAAGTAGAGGCATACTAGTGACACTTTGTTTGTCTATGTATTCACACATGTATTATGTTTCCGGTTAATACAATTCTAGCATGAATAATAAACATTTATCATGATTATAAGGAAATAAATAATAACTTTATTATTGCCTCTAGGGCATATTTCCTTCAAGGAATCCCCAAGCTTGAGATTTTGTGTCTCCTTAATTCCTCTCATATCACGGTCTCCCTAAATCTCAAAAGCTTCATCCACACAAAACTCAACAAGGACTCGTGAGATAAGTTAGTATAAACCATTGCAAAAACCTTATCATACTCTACTGTAGCAAATCACTAAAATTATTATTCAACATTGCATACTAAATGCTTCTGCATATTTAATAGTCCTATCCTCAAATAGAATCATTAAAGAAGCAAACATATGCAAACAATGCAAACATAACAGCAATCTGCCTAAACAGGACAGTCTGTAAAGAGTGCAGCAAGATCCATACTTACCTAGCTCCAAAAATTATGAAAGAAAATTACCACTGTAGTAAATTTATCAGATCTTAATATGCAAAAGTTTTCAACATTTTATCACATTCTGACTTTTCTAGGTAATTATTGCAACAGCGGTAAAATTTCTGTTTTCAAACAGCAACATGTGGACTTCTAAAATAGGCATAGTAAAGGCTATCAATGCCACTTTTATTGAAATAAAAGACGCAAAACATTGTTCTAAATAACATCAAGCAAATCTTAAAAAAATAAATTGACGGTCCAAGCAAAACACATATCATGTGGTCAATAAAAATATAGCTCCAAGTAAAGTTACCGATGAACGAAGACGAAAGAGGGGATGCCTTCCGGGGCATCCCCAAGCTTAGGCTCTTGGCTATCCTTGAATATTACCTTGGGGTTCCTTGGGAATCACCAATCTTAGGCTCTTGCCACTCCTTATTCCATAGTCCATCGAATCCTTACCCAAAACTTGAAAACTTCACAACACAAAACTTAACAGAAAACTCGTAAGCTCCGTTAGTATAAGAAAATAAATCACCACTTCAAGGTACTGTAATGAACTCATTATTTATTTATATTGGTGTTAAACCTACTGTATTCCAACTTCTCTGTGGTTTATAAACTATTTTACTAGCCATAGATTCACCAAAATAAGTAAACAACACATGAAAAACAGAATCTGTCAAAAACACAACAGTCTGTGGTAATCTGGATCAAACGTATACTTATGGAACTCATAAAATTCTCAAATAAATTGATGGACCTGAGGAATTTATCTATTAATCATATTAAAAAAGAATTAACTAAATATCACTTTCCAATAAAGATGGCAGCAATTCTCGTGAGAGCTAAAGTTTCTGTTTTTTACAGCATGATCAACATGACTTTCCCCAAGTCTTCCCAAAGGTTCTACTTGGCACAAACACTAATTAAAAGCATAAAACCACATCTAAACAGAGGCTAGATGAATTATTTATTACTAAACAGGAACAAAAAGCAAGGAACTAAAATAAAATTGGGTTGCCTCCCAACAAGCGCTATCGTTTAACGCCCCTAGCTAGGCATGATGATTTCAACGATGCTCACATAAAAGATAAGAATTGTAACATAAAGAGAGCATCATGAAGAATATGACTAGCACATTTAAGTCTAACCCACTTCCTATGCATAGGGATTTTGTGAGCAAACAACTTGTGGGAACAATAATCAACTAGCATAGGAGGGCAAAACAAGCATAACTTCAAAACTTTAAGCACATAGAGAGGAAACTTGATATTATTGCAATTCCTACAGGCATATATTCCTCAATCATAATAATTTTCAGTAGCATCATGAATGAATTCAACAATATAACTATCACATAAAGCATTCTTTGCAGGGTCTACAAGCATAAAAATTTTATTACTCTCCACATAAGCAAATATCTTCTCATGAATAGTAGTGGGAGCAAGCTCAACAAAATAATTATCATGTGAGGCATAATCCAATTGAAAACTAAAATCATGATGACAAGTTTCATGGATATCATTATTCTTTATATCATACAAGTCATCACAATAATCATCATAGATAGCAACTTTGTTCTCATAATCAATTGGAACCTCTTCCGGAATAGTGGATTCATCACAAAATAAAGTCATGACCTCTCCAAATCCACTTTCATCAATATAATCATCATAAATAGAAGGCATGATTTCATCATAATAAATTTGCTCATCAAAACTTGGGGGACAAAAAATATCATCTTCATCAAACATAGCTTCCCCAAGCTTGTGGCTTTGCATATCATTAGCATCATAGATATTCAAGGAATTCATACTAACAACATTGCAATCATGCTCATCCTTCAAATATTTAGTGCCAAAAATTCTAATGCATTCTTCTTCTAGCACTTGAGCACAATTATCGGAATCCTTATTCTCACGAAAGACATTAAAAAGATGAAGCATATGAGGTAACCTTAATTCCATTTTTTGTAATTTTCTTTTATAAAATGAACTAGTGATAAAACAGGAAACTAAAAGACTCGATTGCAAGATCTAAATATATACCTTCAAGCGCTAACCTCCCCGGCAATGGTGCCAGAAAAGAGCTTGATGTCTACTACACAACCTTCTTCTTGTAGACGTTGTTGGTCCTCCAAGTGCAGAGGTTTGTAGGACAGTAGCAAATTTCCCTCAAGTGGATGACCTAAGGTTTATCAATCCATGGGAGGCGTAGGATGAAGATGGTCTCTCTCAAGAAACCCTGCAACCAAATAACAAAGAGACTCTTGTGTCCCCAACACAGCCAATACAATGGTAAATTGTATAGGTGCACTAGTTCGGCTAAGATATGGTGATACAAGTGCAATATGGATGGTAGATAAAGGTATTTTTAATCTGAAATTATAAAAACAGCAAGGTAACTAATGGTAAAGGTGAGCATAAACGGTATTGCAATGATAGGAAACAAGGCCTAGGGTTCATACTTTCACTAGTGCAAGTCCTCTCAACAATAATAACATAATTGGATCACATAACTATCCCTCAACATGCAACAAAGAGTCACTCCAAAGTCACTAATAGCGGAGAACAAACGAAGAGATTATGGTAGGGTACGAAGCCACCTCAAAGTTATTCTTTCCAATCAATCTGTTGGGCTATTCTTATAAGTGTCACAAACAACCCTAGAGTTCGTACTAGAATAACACCTTAAGATGCAAATCAACCAAAACCCTAATGTCACCTCAAGTATCCGTGGGTATGATTATACGATATGCATCACACAATCTCAGATTCATCTATTCAACCAACACATAGGACCTCAAAGAGTGCCCCAAAGTTTCTACCGGAGAATCACGACGAAAACGTGTGCCAACCCCTACGCATAGGTTCATGGGCGGAACCCGCAAGTTGATCACCAAAACATACATCAAGTGAATCACGTGATATCCCATTGTCACCACAGATACGCACATCAAGACATACATCAAGTGTTCTCAAATCTTTAAAGACTCAGTCCGATAAGATAACTTCAAAGGGGAAACTCAATACATTACAAGAGAGTAGAGGGGAAGGAGAAACATAAGATCCAACTATAATAGCAAAGCTCGCGATACATTAAGACCGTACCACCTCAAGAACACAAGAGAGAGAGATCAAACACATAGTTACTGGTACATACCCTCAGCCCCGAGGGAGAACTACTCCCTCCTCGTCATGGAGAGCACCGGGGTGATGAGGGTGGCCACCGGAGAGGGATTGCCCCCTCCGGCAGGGTGCCGGAACGGGTCTAGATTGGTTTTTGGTGGCTACGGAGGCTTCTAGCAGCGGAACTCCCAATCTATTGTGCTCCCCAGTAGTTTTAGGGTATATGGAGATATATATGCGAAAAAAGTACGTCAGGGGGGCCACGAGGGGCCCACGAGGGTGGAGGGCACGCCCAGGGGGTGGGCGCGTCCCCCTACCTCGTGGCTTCCTCGAAGCTCCCTTGTCGTGGACTCCAAGTCTCCCGGGTTGCTTTCCTTCCAAAAATAAGTTCCGTGAAGTTTCATGTCAATTGGACTCCGTTTGATTTTCCTTTTCTTCAAAACCCTAAAATAGGCCCAAAAAAACAGAAACTAGCACTGGGCTCTGGGTTAATAGGTTAGTCCTAAAAATCATATAAATGCATATAAAACATCCAAGGTTGATAATATAATAGCATGGAACAATCAAAAATTATAGATACGTTGGAGACGTATCACATAGCAGAGTCGATCCAGTTGTCCCAATAAGAGGCTGGAAGGGGTTTGATGCAGATTTGGGCGTTGCTCCGAACAGCGGGACAACAAAACATAACAGTTTCCCAGCCGCACAATAGGAATCATAGCAGATCTATGGTGGCGGACACCGTTCAGTCGGCCCACAGCCCAAGATCGCCTCCGAGGGCACCGTCAAGAGGAGTACATGGGTTGGAACCACGAGCAATATGATCATCGGTTCGGCCGTGAAGACCGTCGTCGAGTGCCCACTCCCCCTGCGAGGGGTGGATCATATGCACCCTGCGACCCGATGACAGGCGTCCATATGGTGACGAGCGACGACATCCAGTCGACCCCGGAGAACCTGGATTTGATGCAAGGTCAATTTTGGTGCAAGGTCTGGTCAACCGGAACATAGCCCACAGAGAAGGACATGACAGAGATCGTCCAACGAGCAGTCGAGTACATGTATCTGGACCTGGGTGTTTCAGCAGAGCCATAGGGCAGTGGAAATCCCTCCCAACTTCAGGTTGGCGACTGGGGTAAGTAAGTTTACCGGTGAATCCAAACCTAACACTTGGATGGAGGATTACCGAGTAGCTGTACAGATTGGTGGTGGTAATGATGAGGTAGCCATGAAACATCTTCCTTTGATGTTGGAAGGGTCGGCCAGGGCTTGGCTGAATCAGTTGGCTCCTGGCAGCATATTCAGTTGGGAAGAGTTGGCCCAAGTGTTTGTTAGGACATTTGAGGGCACCTGCAAGCGGCCTGCAGGGCTGATGGAATTGCAGCATTGTGTTCAGAAATTGAATGAAACTTTGAGGGATTACATATAGAGGTGGATCACTTTGCATCACACCGTGGAAAACGTGTCACCACACCAAGCAGTTTGCGCCTTCAAGGAGGGCGTTTGGTGCAGAGAGCTTAACCTGAAATTCGGTCGGATGGGAGATATGACTCTGACCAGAATGATGGAAATAGCCACTCGGTATACTGACGGTGAGGAAGAAGACCGACTCCGCAGTGGCAAGAACAAACCAGTCGCCCAAGACACCGGAGGGGGTAATTCCAATCGGAAACAGAAGCGCAAAGCCAAACCCGCCGCTCCTGGTGAAACCGCAGTGGTGACCCAGGGAAAATTCAATGGAAAACCTAAGTACCATGGGTCACAAAAAGGTGAAAGACTCAGCAGGAAATGATATGCTAGATTTACCGTGTCATATTCACACCAAGGTGGATGAAGAAGGGAACCTGATTTATCCCAAGCATACCACTCGACAGTGTTGACTCCTTATCCAGAAATTCCGAGAGGGCCAGCCCAATGAGAAGGAGAAGGAATCTTATAATGACGAAGACAGAGAGGAGGATGATGGTTTCCCAAATATCAATGCCACTTTGATGATTTTTGCTGACGTTGAGAGGAAAAGTCGACTGATAGTCATTAATAGAGAAGTAAACATGGTTGCCCAGGCAACGCCAATGTATTTGAAGTGGTCTAGAGACTCCCATTACATTCGACCAATCTGATCATCCGGCACGCGTTGCTACCCCAGGGCGGCAAGTGTTGGTGGTCAACCCAGTCGTTGGGGCACTCGATTGACCAAGTCCTGATGGACGGTGGCAGTGGCCTGAACATTTTTTATGCTGAGACTCTCCGAGAGATGGGCATCCCGATGTCCAAGCTTAGTGAAAGCAATATGCGCTTCCATGGTGCCATCCCCGGGAAGAAAGCTGATTCACTTGGACAGATCACTCTTGACGTGGTTTTTGGTGATTCGAAGAATTATCACAAGGAAAAGTTGACATTTGAAGTTGTGGATTTTCACAGTGCTTATCATGCTATTCTGGGCAGGCCTGCGTATGCCTGCTTCATGGCTCGACCATGTTACGTATACCTCAAGCTAAAGATGCATGTCCCCAAAGGTGTGATCACGATTGATACGTCTTCAACTATGTATAACTTTTTATTGTTCCATGCTTTTATATATTCTGTTTTGGATGTTTAATGGGCTTTAATATGCATTTTTATATTATTTTTGGGACTAACCTATTAACCGAAGGCCCAATGCAAATTGCTGTTTTTTTGCCTATTTCAGTGTTTCGCAGAAAAGCAATATCAAACGGAATCCAAACGGAATGAACCCTTCGCAAGGATCTTTTTTGGAACAAACGCAATCCAGGAGACTTGGAGTGGAGGTCAAGGAAGCAACGAGGTGACCACGAGGTAGGGTGGCGCGCCCCCATCCTTATGGCCCCCTCGTAGCTCCACCGACCTACTTCTTTCGCCTATATATACTCTTATACCCTGAAAACATCCAGGGGAGCCATGAAACCACTTTTCCACCACTGCAACCTTTTGTACCCGTGAGATCCCATCTGGGGACCTTTTCCCATGATCTGCCGGAGGGGGATTCGATCACGGAGGGCTTCTACATCAACACCATAGCCTCTCCGATGATGTGTGAGTAGTTTACCACAGACCTTTGGGTTCATAGTTATTAGCTATAAGTCTTCTTCTCTCTCTTTGGTTCTCAATACAAAGTTCTCCTCGGTGTTCTTGGAGATCTATTCAATGTAATACTTTTTGCGGTGTGTTTGCCAAGATCCGATGAATTGTGGGTTTATGATCAAGTTCAGTTTGGTTTGGTATCTTTGCAAGTCTCTTCGAATTATCAGTTTGGTTTGGCCTACTAGATAGATCTTTCTTGCAATGAATTGTGGGTTTATGATCCCATGATTTGATATCTTTGCAAGTCTCTTCGAATTACCAGTTTGGTTTGGCCTACTAGATAGATCTTTCTTGCAATGGGAGAAGTGCTTAGCTTTGGGTTCAATCTCGCGATGTCCTTTCCCAGTGACAGCAGGGGCAGCAAGGCACGTATCATATTGTTCCCATCGAGGATAAAAAGATGGGGTTTATATCATATTGCTTGAGTTTATCCCTCTACATCATGTCATCTTGCTTAATGCGTTACTATGTTCTTATGAACTTAATACTCTAGATGCATGCTGGATAGCGGTCGATGTGTGGAGTAATAGTAGTAGATGCAAAATCGTTTTGGTCTACTTGACACAGACATGATGCCTATGTTCATGATCATGCCTAGATATTCTCATAACTATGCGCTTTTCTATTAATTGCTCGGCAGTAATTTGTTCACCCACCATAATATATGCTATCTTGAGAGAAGCCACTAGTGAAACCTATGGCCCCCGGGTCTACTTTACATCATATTATTTTCCCGTCAACTAGCCTAATCTTAAGTTTATCCCTCTACATCATGTCATCTTGCCTAATACGTTACTCTGTTCTTATGAACTTAATACTCTAGATGCATGCTGGATAGCGGTCGATGTGTGGAGTAATATTAGTAGATTCAGAATCGTTTCGGTCTACTTGACACGGACGTGATGCCTATGTTTATGATCATGCCTAGATATTCTCATAACTGTGCGCTATTCTATCAATTGCTCGGCAGTAATTTGTTCACCCACCGTAATATTTGCTATCTTGGGAGAAGCCACTAGTGAAACCTATGGCCCCCGGGTCTACTTTACATCATATCAATTTCCCGTCAACTAGATATTTCTGTCGCCGTTTATTTTGCGATCTTTATTTTTCCAATATATAAAACAAAAATACCAAAAATATTTATCTTATTATCTTTATCAAATCTCACTTTTGCAAGTGGCCATGAAGGGATTGACAATCCCTTTATCGCGTTGGTTGCAAGGTTCTTATTTGTTTGTGCAGGTACTAGGTGACTTGCGTGTAGTCTCCTACTGGATTGATACCTTAGTTCTCAAAACCTGAGGGAAATACTTACACTACTTTGCTGCATCACCCTTTCCTCTTCAAGGGAAAACCAATGCATGCTCAAGAGTTGCAAAATCCCAGCCGTGGTCGACCTGATCATGGAGGTTTTGGTAATCACCCCTGATTGGACGGTGCCATATACTGCATACCTACTCAGAAAAGAGCTCCCGGAAGATGAGGATGAGGCCCGTCAGATCGTCCGTCGGTCCAAAACCTTCACCGTTATAGGTGGACGACTGTACAGAGAGAGTTTTATTGGAGTTGCTCAATGATGCATTACACCAGATGAAGGTCGAATGATTCTCAATATTATCCACTCGGGGACCTGTGGTCACTATGCGTCCTCTCGGACAACCGTGGCCAAAGCATATCGAGCGGGTTTTTACTAGCCGCGAGCAAACGAAATGGCAAAGGAAATAGTCGACAAGTGCGAGGGCTGTCAGTTCTACTCCAACGTGCCCCACAAACCTGCATCAGCCTTGAATACCATTCCACTCGTCTGGCCATTCGCTATTTGGGGATTGGATATGGTTGGACCCCTGAGGACCGGTAGAAGTGGTTTCACTCATTTGCTTGTAGCAGTCGACAAGTTCACTAAATGGATCAAAGCCTGATACGTCTCCAACGTATCTATAATTTTTGAATGTTCCATGCTATTATATTATCTGTTTTGGATGTTTAAAGGGCTTTAATATGAACTTTTATATTATTTTTGGGACTAACCTATTAACCGAAGGCCCAGTGCAAATTGTTGTTTTTTTTTGCCTATTTCAGTGTTTTGTAGAAAAGGAATATCAAACGGAATCCAAACGGAGTGAAACTTTCGCGAGGATATTTTTTTGGAACAAACGCTATCCAGGAGACATGGAGTGGAGGTTGCTACCTCTTGAGCATGTGTTGGTTTTCCCTTGAAGAGGAAAGGGTGATGCAGCAAAGCAGCGTAAGTATTTCCCTCAGTTTTTGAGAACCAAGGTATCAATCCAGTAGGAGACCACGCGCGAGTCACCTCATACCTACACTACTAGAAAAAAGGCTATTAGTGGCGCACCACATATTGCTATTAATGGCGCACTATGGGTGCGCCATTATTAACATGCCATTAGTAATTGTTAGTAATGGCGCACCTTTGATGCGCCATTGGTAATCCAAATATCAATGGCGCACCACATGGTGCACCACTACTAACCCTTAGGTGCTCCTTGTATTCCCTTCAGGTGCGCCACTAATAGCCTTATAGGTGCGCCACTAGTAATAAAGGAAGGTGCACCACTAATAAGGGCTTAAATGCGTCACTAGTAATGTATTTGGAAAACAAAAAAATCCAAATTTACAGAAAACAACATATAAGGAAAAATAATTTTAAAACAAAAAGTGAAATAGAATCATAATTTTTATTATAGTAAGAATATTACAATGTCTTTACAAGTATCCAATAAAAGGAAAATTGCAAGGAAATAAAAGAAATTCCTAAAACTAATCTTCTAGTAATATTTTCTTCTTTTTCTTCACTTTATCCCTGCAAAATGTAACAAAATAAACAGAAAGACAAACAAACTATTTATAACATGTCAATACTGTCATTTTTTATGCAGAACTAGATATGATCATATATTTCCAGAATTACATGGTGTGAATATTGTATGAGTAAGATTCTAATGGAAATGAATTTTGATAGGAGCCCTCTTTCGACGAGTATTTATCTGACAGAGCTAAATAATCAGGGCATTTACCTTTTGATAATATTATTATACTATACTACCAGTATACTACTCCACTTGGATTTTTTAGATGAGCAGATCTGAGATAGACATCTGTTCGAGTGGCTATAGGTAGGCTTGAAGAATTCTCATCGGTTCAAGTGGCTACAGGTAGTCACACAGCTGGAATATAGACTACTAGTACTATTTGAAAAGAAAACAAGAGCAAATCTGAACGTACTAGTCAGATCCGATCACATTGAGCTAGAAAGAAAATGCACCAGGAAACAGATGGCCGCCGACTTACTTCCAGACGTTGAGGATCTCGTTGTGCCCGGCGAAGACGCTGCGGAGCGCGTCGCGGACGGACTGCTCACAACGATAGTTGCCGCAGATGAACTCGTTGTCCTGCAGGTAGTCCAGCAGTCAGGAATTAAAGATAGGAGGGCTAGAACTGAAAGAACTAACATCTTAGAAAGCAACATGAGATAATTCATATATGCAAAATACATATGAAGTGGTCTTCACCAAATTTGTTGAAACATGAACGAAATGTTTTAGCAGTACCAATGATACATGCCAAATTAATTGTTCCTGTCATGACAATATAAAAGTAGTTCTTGCATGCCAATGAAGACTTGCTAGTGTCAATTGGCATCAGAGCTGTGGTGTTCGATCCACTCTCCGGTGGCCGGCGGTGTCTGATCCGCGGCGTACCATGTCGGATAGCGAAGAGGAGAAGAAGAACAAGAGCGGGACCAACTCGCCGTCGAAGACACCGGCGTCCAAGGTGCCGCTCGCGCGCCTTACCGGCAGCGGCAGCGGCGAGCTCCGTGTGGTGGAGCGCGTCGTGCGCGAGGAGTCGGGGACATCCATGATGCTCACGCGCACAAACTACATGGAATGGGCGCTCGTGATGCAGGTCAAGCTGCAGGTCGCCCGCGTCTGGTCCGCGGTGACCGAGGACACCGTCGACGAGTGCGACGACCGGCGTGCGCTACAGATCATCCTCACCGGCGTTCCGCCGGAGTTGATGCGGGTGCTGGCCACGAAGGACTCGGCGAAGAAGGCGTGGGAGACCATCAAGACGCTCCGCATGGGGAGCGAGAAGGCTCGCGAGGCCAAGGCGCAGGTGCGCCGCCACGAGTTCGAGGATCTGCGCTTCAAAGACGGCGAGTTCGTCGAGGACTTCGGGCTGCGACTCGCCGGCCTCGTCTCCGACCTAGAGCTGTATGGCGATCCCGTGACAGAGCACAAGGCAGTCCAGAAGTTCCTCTGCATGGTGCCACGGAAATATCGTTAGATGGCGATGGCAATCGAGAGCCTCGTCGATCTGAAGACGATGACCATCGAGGAGCTCGTCGGGCGTTTCTCGGCATGTGAAGATCATTACGATCTCGATGATGCGGGGCAGTCCGGCGGCCGCCTGCTCTTCACACGTGAGGAGTGGCTCATCCACGAGCGACAACTAGGTGGGGGCGGGTCATCGTCCGGTGGCGGCGGCGGCAAGAACAAGTCGCCGGGCAAGCCCAAACCTCACGGCGGCGGCGGTGGCAGACCTGCGCCGGGCAGCGGCACATCCGGCGGCTCGGGCGGCAAGAAAAAGGGCATGTGCCACTACTGCAATAAGCCAGGTCATTGGAAGAAAGAGTGCTATACCAGGATCAAGGCAGAAGAGGAACGTGCGAAACAGGGTCAAGCACATCTAGTTCGCGAAGGCGACGAGCACCATGAGGGGCTTATGATGGCTGCGGTCACCACCTGTGTCACCACCAGTATAGTCGCGCCCCAGGTGGTCCATCTGAACGAAGAGAAGGTGCATCCAGAGATCTCACCTCCGGGGCTGTGGTATTTTGATACAGGGGCTACTAGCCACATGACTAGCGACAGAGCTATGTTCAGTACTCTTGATGAATCAGTGCAGGGCACTGTTAAGTTTGGAGATGGGTCACACATCACAATCCAAGGGAGGGGTTCAGTCATCTTTAGGGGTTAGAGTGGCAACCAACGTGCAATGTCTGAAGTTTACTACATCCCGAGCCTTCACAGCAATATAATCTCTCTTGGCCAGCTAGATGAAGGGGGGTGCAGGATTCAGATACATGAGGGACTGATGACCATTCATGACACAACAGGGCACTTGATGGCTCATATTCGACGGTCAGTGAGCCGCCTCTACACTGCAATTCTGCCCATCGCTGCACCAACCTGTTTACTGACCAAAACTGATGATGAAACCTGATGCTGGCACGCTTGGATGGGGCACCTGCACTTCAGAGCTCTGCGAGCTATGTCATCCAAGGGCATGGTGAAGGGAATACCGTTCATTGACAGAGTTGACGAGTATTGTGACCGTTGTGCTTTGGGCAAACAGCATCGCACCCCTTTCCCTCAAGTTGCTGCATACCGAGCTGATCAGGGGCTGGAGCTAGTCCATACAGATTTGTGTGGTCCTTTAAACCCACCAACGCTCGGAGGTAACAAGTACTTTTTACTTGTTGTTGATGACTACAGTCGATACATGTGGTTAGCTGTGCTGAAATCCAAAGACGACGCCTTCAGTTCTTTCAAGAAAATTCAGACTATGGCTGAAACTGAAGAGAGATGCAGGCTGCGTGTTTTCCGTTCTGACCGGGGCGGCGAGTTTAACTCCGGTGACTTCATGGATTACTATAGCGAGCACGACATCAAACACTACACGACCGCGCTGTATTCGCCACAACAAAATGGCGTGGTCGAGCGGCGTAATCAGACTGTCGTCGAGATGGCGCGGTGTTTACTGAAGAGCATGGGCATGCCCGCTGTCTTCTGGGAGGAAGCAGTCAGAACAGCGGTCTACATCCTCAACCGGTCCCCGACGCGCAGCCTCGACGGTGTCACCCCCTACGAGGCGTGGCACGGCCGTAAGCCCAACGTGCAGCATCTGCGCACTTTTGGTTGCACGGTACATGTGAAGAAGCTAGGTCCGGGTGTGACGAAGCTCTCCGATCGATCGACGCCAATGGTTTTCATCGGATATGAAGAAGGGGCTAAGTGCTACCGGGTGTACAATCCAGTGACCAAGAAACTTCAGGTAACTCGTGATGTTTTATTTGAAGAAAGCGGGCCATGGAACTGGGATGAGCCGGGCGCGTCCGCAGCGGCGTCCGCGGCACCAACATTAACGGTGGTTTATACCACCGGCCCCGGTGAGCACGAGCTGGACTCCGGCAGCGCCTCGAGTCCGCAGGCGAGCGGGAGCGCGGTGTCACCCTCTACACCAACTCTTGGGTCACCGCGGTCACCCGTGTCGCCGAGCCCTGGGAGTCCGCGGTCACCTACGCCGCCAGCTCCGGCCACCACCGAGGGCATGTCTGCTACGCCTACGCCGGCCGGCAGCATGGGCTGGACCACAACACCAACAAACGACAACGCACGGGTGTCGACTCCGGGCCCATTCGTTATCGGCGTCTCGAGTATATACTCGACGAGACCAAGGATGCCGTTGTTCGGGAGTTTGACGAGTGCTGTCTACTCAGTGCCGAGGAGCCATGCAATGTTGACGCATCTCTCGGCGACATGTCTTGGAAGGCCGCCATGGATGAAGAAATGCGTTGCATCAACGAGAACCAGACCTGGAAGCTAAGCACACTTCCGGCTGGGCACAAAGCCATTGGTTTGAAATGGGTGTTTAAGGTGAAACATGATCCAGCGGGAAACATTGTTAAGCACAAAGCACGCCTGGTTGCCAAGGGTTATGCTCAGCAAGAGGGGGTGGATTTTGATGAGGTTTTTGCACCAGTTGCCAGGATGGAAATAGTGCGTGTGTTGCTAGCTCTCGCGGCACATTCCGGCTGGAAAGTTCATCACATGGACGTCAAGTCCGCGTTCCTAAATGGCGAGCTTGGCGAAGAGGTTTATGTTGCCCAGCCACCTGGGTACTTGGCCGTCGACGAGGAGGACCGAGTGCTCAAGCTGCACAAGGCACTGTATGGCCTTCATCAGGCCCCCCGGGCGTGGTATGCGAAGCTGGACCGGTCTCTAACAGAGTTGGGCTTCACACGAAGCCCGTTGGAGCATGCAGTGTATAGGCATGGTGATGCAACCTCATTCCTTTTGGTTGGAGTCTATGTAGATGACCTCATCATCACCGGGACGGACGTTTCTGCCATTGTGAAGTTCAAGCAACAAATGCAGCAGTTGTTTAAGATGAGCGACCTCGGACTCCTAAGCTACTATCTAGGGATCGAGGTGTCACAATCAGAAGGCCAAATCACGTTGCATCAGCGAAGCTATGCCGCCAAGATTTTGGAGGCTGCTGGCATGAGTGAGTGTAATGCTTGTGCTACACCTATGGAGAACCGTTTGAAATTGAAAAAAGAAGATGGTGGTGAACCCGCCGATGCCACTTTGTACCGGAGTGTGATTGGGAGCCTACGTTATCTTGTGAACACTAGACCCGACATCGCATTCGCTGTTGGGATCACCAGCCGGTTCATGGAAAAGCCTAGCTCACACCATTGGGTGGCTGTCAAGCAAATTCTCAGATACATAAAGGGAACAATGGACTATGGGTGCTGTTATAAGGCTGGCTATGGAGAAGCAACACTTGTTGGTTACAGTGACAGCGACCATGGAAGTGACATCGGGGATCGCAAGAGTACTTCTGGGCAGATCTTCTTCCTCGTGAGAATCCAGTGACTTGGTGCTCGCAAAAGCAAAAGATCGTGGCGCTCTCTTCTTGTGAGGCCAAGTACGTCGCTGGAGCAGCAGCAACATGCCAAGGGGTGTGGCTGTCACGGCTTATAGGAGATATGCTAGGCAAGCCAGCGGCCAAGTTCAAACTGCTGATTGACAATCAAGCCGCCATTGCACTCAGCAAGAATCCTGTTCATCACGACTGGAGCAAGCATATTGACATCAAGTTCCATTTCATACGGGACTGTGTAGACACCGGCAAAGTGGAGGTTAGTCATGTCCGTACACGGGAGCAACTCGCCGACGTGCTGACAAAGGCGTTGGGGCGGGTGATCTTCGTCGAGATGCGGCAGAAGATCCGGATGATCAAGGTGGAGCTGGAGCGCTGAGTCTATGGGGGTGAAATGTTGGATAAACTCATCGTTGTTTCCTTGTTCAGAATAATGTGGTGCATGGCCGATGTGACATCTGCATGCACGTAGCTAGTATACTGGGAGTGCTTGTAGCACGTCCAGGTTGTTTTTATTTGCTTATTTCTTTGTTTTAGTCCTCCGGTTAGTAAGGCACACGGATGCAGTCGTGGGATGGCGCGGCATCACGCAAATCGTGGGCAGTCTGACCGGAGGTTTGTTAGCTGAGATCCATTGTAATTGAGCTACACATTCAAAGGAATAACAGAAAGACTCGCGTAGGTTCAGGCGAGGCAAAAACTACCGTCTGTTGTTCGTTCTCGCTCGTTCTTCTCACTCTCCGGCGATCTAACTCGCCACTCCGGCAACTACAGATTCTATGAGGTTCAGGACATGTGTAATTGTGCCAAGTTCACTTGCAATGCCATTATTCATGATCTGAACTTTATCCTCCACAAAATAAAATAACAGTTGATCCATGTGAATGATACTTAATTTTGAAGCTACTGTTAATTTATAAACTGAATATATAGTGAGTTTATAAATTCAAAAATAGAAAATTCAGTTAGGTTACTGTTAACTGAATTTTGGAGTGTATACTTAACAAAGGCTTCATTTGAATGTACAGTCAATTTAAAAAAATGTGTTCATGGGGCAGCAGCACTAAGAACTGAAAGAAAAAGGTGCAGAAAAAAGCTACTGAAAAACAATATCAGAAGTAGTGGAGACGCTGTTGAGGCGCTGACTGAACCATTGATAGTACTACCACTCTTCGTTTTTGCGTCCATTAGCGTGACAGTGAGGTTACAACCTTTACTTAACATTGCAGTATGTGTATAAACTATAAAAAATAACTACACTGCCTGGTTTTCATCCAAATAAGAAAACCATTCAACCATGAAGTAGCTAGAGCTAGTGATTTCAATTCTCTACCATGATGCATGCATGTATGCGTGCAACAAACCGCCAGACTAATTAAGCATTGAGGTAGGCTACATAATCCAATCCGGCTAGCTCATAATCATATCCATACTAGGTAGCCGCTACGTAGTTAAGTCTAGACAGAGAGTCAGAGACTAGGATGAACACGTACATGGGAAGGAGCATGAGACGCAGGGCCTTATCTGCCCAACCTCCGACCAGATCGGTGGTGTTTAAGGCCGCCTTAGAGCTCCAGCGGTACCTCCCCTGCAGGCAAACAGAGCAATAGGCAAAAATCAGCTGTGCAGATCGATTCAGAAGCACCCCGGAGGAACCAGTACGAGTTGGTGGGAAGGAAGAAGCAGCCAATGTCCCTTGAACGAGTTGGTGGTGGTGTTGCTGCTGCAGAGATGTCATAAACTGGTGAGTACTATATCTATATGGCATGAGCAAAATCACATGATAAAAGAAATGAATTTTCTTGTGGAACTAGTAGAAATTATCGTGATTGTACTGATGTACAAGGTTGGTACAGTGAGGCATATTTGTGGAACTAGTTTGAGGGTAGGTCCAACAAGTGTCTGCTGGTGGTGGTTGTGATTATGCACCACCAACAAAAGTGGTGAAGCTGAAGCAAGAATGAGTGGGTGAACAGAACTTGTTCATTAGTACTCCTCATCCAATATAAACTGAAGATAAAAAAGGGACTGCTATGGCGGATCAACGAGACGACGTTCAATTTGAAGGTGTTTGGCAACCAGTTCGTGGGCGTTCAGAGCGACGGCTCGGTGGTGGCCACGGCGACGTCCCCGTGGAAGTCGGAGACGTTCCGGTTAGTGCGCAACGCCGGCAAGGACAGGATGCGGATTATGGCGCCAAACGGACTCTTCTTGCAGGTAAGATTAAATGAAATATATGTCTGTCACTACTCATATTTGCCAAAGAGGCAACAAGTGTCATTCTTCTACAAACATGTAAAATATTCACGTCTCACTACTCAGTATCCATATTAAAATGGAAACCATGTGAAAACTATATTTCAGATGTTCTAAAAATTCTGAAAAAAATATAGTATGGCAGAGAGTTAATGTCTACAAACATGTAGACCCTCTGTTTCTAAATCCTACATCTAGAAACAGAGGTAGTAAAATTTAAATTTAGTGCTAATCTTTGAGCATATCTCAACAAAATTGCAACAACATACATTCATCGTTATTAATCCACCCTAGAATGAATGATCCAATGCCTGCATAAGAAAGAAATTAGCAAGGTATATCCAACAAAATTATTCAATGATTTACATACAGTTTCTTAAACATTTACTAGTCAGCATGTACGTGCATTCAAAACCGGCATTGTACTCAACATGCGCCTCCAATGTTGACTTGTCTAGCCGTCTAGGATATTTGACCTGACTGTATAGTTGCAGGCGAAAGGAATCCTTCCTTGTCGGATCCCCATCGCTGGAGAGGCTCCTCTGGCAGGCCTGGCCGTGTGAGACCAATCTACCTGGTCAGTGTCGGAGCAGCTTCTCCATGGCCCGCCCCTTCCTTCAACTGCATTGCCTGCACACAACCACACGCATGCACGAACGCATCAGATCAGGGGAAGAAGAAGAAGCAGCAGCAGCAGAGGAGGAGGAAGAAGAAGACAAGGCACTCACGCGTGCGTCAGATGCTCCTCGGATTTGGAGGGGATACCGTGCTACTTCCGGATTCAGGTTGGACGGAGCGGCGAGGGGTGGAAGGAGGCGTGCTTCGTGGTGGAGAAGGCGACGTTCCTCTACTGGTTGCCGCAGCCCGACCACGGCTATGGCCATGGCGGCTGGATCTGGGGCCTTGGGGTGGCGAGGAGCTCCTCCTCCTGCAGCTCGGCAGCCTCCACACCCCGGAGCAACGCCCTCGCCCGAGGACGTGGTCACCAGCTCTCCTCTGGATCCGATGAGGAGGGTTGGGGAAGGAGCTCGCCATGGATCCATGCCCTGGATCTGGTGTGAGGGAGGGGGAAGGGGGCTCGCCGTAGTCGGGAGGGAGAGGAAGAGACGGGCGGCCGGGGCTTCCCAATCTAGATCGAACTCGAGGGAGGTGGGTGGGTGTGTCAGGAGGAAGGGGAGGGGAGAGAACGTGACGAGAGGGAGGGGATAAGGGGTGATAACAATGGCGCACTGGCAGGGGTGCGCCATACGTATAGATAGCAATGCCGCATCTCTTACTGGTGCGTCATTACTAGTTAAAACTAGTAATGGCGCACTTTCCCCTGGTGCGCCACTGCTAAGTCTGGGGAGGGGTGTGGGGCCAGGACAAAATTAGTAATGGCGCACCACACACCAGGTGCGCCATTAGTAATATGGCCACTAATGGCGCACCCATATCTGGTGCGCCACTGGTATATAGCAGTGGCGCACCACATACATGGTGCACCATTAATGTCCATATTAGCTATAGCCGTTTTTGTAGTAGTGCTACACAAACAAATAAGAAACTCAACGCGATAAAGGGGTTGTCAATCCCTTCATGGCCACTTGCAAGAGTGAGATATGATAGAGATAATAATAATAAGATAAATATTTTTGGTATTTTTATAATATAGAGTGAAAGTAAAGATTGCAAAATAAAATAGATTGGAAACTTGTATGATGGAAAGTAGACCCCGGGGCCATGGTTTCACTAGTGGCTTCTCTCAAGATAGCATAAGTATTACGGTGGGTGAACAAATTACTATCGAGCAATTGATAGAAAAGCGAATAATTATGAGAATATCTAGGTATGATCATGTATATAGGCATCACGTCCGTGACAAGTAGACCGACTCCTGCCTGCATCTACTACTATTAGTCCACACATCGACTGCTATCCAGCATGCATCTAGAGTATTAAGTTCATAAGAACGGAGTAACGCTTTAAGCAAGATGATATGATGTAGAGGGATAAACTCATTCAATATGATATAAACCCCATCTTTTTATCCTTGATGGCAACAATACAATACGTGTCGTTTCCCCTACTGCCACTGGGATCGAGCACCGCAAGATTGAACCCAAAGCTAAGCACTTCTCCCATTGCAAGAAAGATCAATCTAGTAGGCCAAACCAAACTGATAATTCGAAGAGACTTGCAAAGATAACCAATCATACATAAAAGAATTCAGAGAAGATTCAAATATTGTTCATAGATAATCTTGATCATAAACCCACAATTCATTGGATCTCGACAAACACACCGCAAAAGAAGATTACATCGAATAGATCTCCAAGAGAATCGAGGAGAACTTTGTATTGAGATCCAAAGAGAGAGAAGAAGCCATCTAGCTAATAACTATGGACCCGAAGGTCTGAGGTAAACTACTCACACATCATTGGAGAGGCTATGGTGTTGATGTAGAAGCCCTCTGTGATCAATGCCCCCTCCGGCGGAGCGCCGGAAAAGGCCCCAAGATGGGATCTCACGGGTACAGAAGGTTGCGGCGGTGGAATTAGGTTTTATGGGACCCTCTGATGTTTTGAGGGTACGTAGGTATATATAGGAGGAAGAAGTAGGTCGGTGGAGCCACGAGGGGCCCACGAGGGTGGAGGGCGTGCCCAGGGGGTAGGTGCGCATCCTGCCTCATGGCCTCCTCATTGATTAATTGACGTCCACTCCAAGTCCTCTGGATCACGTTTGTTCCAAAAATAACGCTCCCAAAGGTTTCATTCCGTTTGGGCTCCGTTTGATATTCTTTTTATGCAAAACACTGAAATAGGCAAAAAAACAACAATTTGGGCTGGACCTCCGGTTAATAGGTGATGTCTACTACACAGCCTTCTTCTTGTAGACGTTGTTGGGCCTCCAAGTGCAGAGGTTTGTAGGACAGTAGCAAATTTCCCTCAAGTGGATGACTAAGGTTTATCAATCCGTAGGAGGCGTAGGATGAAGATGGTCTCTCTCAAGCAACCCTGCAACCAAATAACAAAGAGTCTCTTGTGTCCCCAACACACCCAATACAACGGTAAATTGTATAGGTGCACTAGTTCGGCGAAGAGATGGTGAAACAAGTGGTATATGGATAGTAGATAAAGGTATTTGTAATCTGAAATTATAAAAACAGCAAGGTAGCAAGTGATAAAAGTGAGCGTAAACGGTATTGCAATGCGTTGAAACAAGGCCTAGGGTTCATACTTTCGCTAGTGTAAGTTCCCTCAACAATACTAACATAATTGGATCACATAACTATCCCTCAACATGCAACAAAGAGTCACTCCAAAGTCACTAATAGCTGAGAACGAACGAAGAGATTATGGTAGGGTACGAAACCACCTCAAAGTTATTCTTTCCAATCAATCCGTTGAGCTATTCCTATAGGTGTCACAAACAGCCCTAGAGTTCGTACTAGAATAACAGCTTAAGACACAAGTCAACCAAAACCCTAATGTCACCTAGATACTCCAATGTCACCTCAAGTATCCGTGGTTATGATAATACGATATGCATCACACAATCTCAGATTCATCTATACAACCAACACAAAAGGACCTCAAAGAGTGCCCCAAAGTTCTACCGGAGAATCACGACAAAAACGTGTGCCAACCCCTATGCATAGGTTCATGGGCGGAACCCGCAAGTTGATCACCAAAACATACATCAAGTGAATCACGTGATATCCCATTGTCACCACAGATATCCACGGCAAGATATACAACAAGTGTTCTCAAATCTTTAAAGACTCAATCTGATAATATAACTTCAAAGGGGAAACTCAATCCATTATAAGAGAGTAGAGGGGGGGGGGAACATAAGATCCAACTATAATAGCAAAGCTCGCGATACATCAAGATTGTGCCAAATCAAGAACACGAGAGAGAGAGAGATCAAACACATAGCTACTGGTACATACCCTCAGCCCCGATGGAGAACTACTCCCTCCTCGTCATGGAGAGCACCGGGATGATGAAGATGGCCACTGGAGAGGGATTGCCCCCTCCAGCAGGGTGCCGGAACGGGTCTAGATTGGCTTTCGGTGGCTACGGAGGCTTCTGGCGGCGGAACTCCTGATCTATTGTGCTCCCTGGAAGTTTTACGATACATAGGTATATATGGGTACAAGGGGTACGTCGGTGGACCGAAGGGGGGGCCACGAGGCAGGGGGCGCGCCCAGGGGAGTGGGCGCGACCCCTACCCTCGTGAGCACCTCCTTCATCTTCTAACATAGGGTGCAAGTCTATCCGGTAGGTTTCCTTCCAAAAATAACTTCTCCAGTTGATTTCGTTCCGTTTTGACTCCGTTTGATATTCCTTTTCCTCGAAACACTAAAATAGGCATAAAACAACAAATCTGGGCTGGGCCTCCGGTTAATAGGTTAGTCCCAAAAATAATATAAAAGTGGAAAATAAAGCCCAATATTTCCCAAAACAGTAGATAATATAGCATGGAGCAATCAAAAATTATAGATACTTTGGAGACGTATCAGCATCCCCAAGCTTAATTCCTGCTCGTCCTCGAGTAGGTAAATAATAAAAACAGATTTTTTGATGCGGAGTGCTACTTTGCATAATGTCAATGTAATTCTTCTTAATTGTGGCATGAATATTCAGATCCATAAGATTCAAGACAAAATTTTAATATTGACATAAAAACAATAATACTTCAAGCATACTAACTAAGCAATTATGTTTTCTCAAAATAACATGGCCAAATAAAGCTATCCCTACAAAATCATATAGTCTGGCTATGCTATATCTTCACCACACAAAATATTTAAATCATGCACAACCCCGATGACAAGCCAAGCAATTGTTTCATACTTTTGATGTTCTCAAACTTTTTCAATCTTCACGCAATACATGAGCGCGAGCCATGGATATAGCACTATAGGTGGAATAGAATGGTGGTTGTGGAGAAAAAAAGGGAGAAGATAGTCTCACATCGACTAGGCATATCAACGAGCTATGGAGATGCACATCAATAGATATCAATGTGAGTGAGTAGGGATTGCCATGCAACGGATGCACTAGAGCTATAAGTATATGAAAGCTCAACAAAAGAAACTAGTGGGTGTGCATCCAACTCGCTTGCTCACGAAGACCTAGGGCATTTTGAGGAAGCACATCATTGGAATACACAAGCCAAGTTCTATAATGAAACATTCCCACTAGTATATGAAAGTGACAACATAGGAGACTCTCTATCATGAAGATCATGGTGCTACTTTGAAGCACAAGTGTGGTAAAAGGATAGTAGCATTGTCCCTTCTCTCTTTTTCTCTCATTTTTTGGGCCTTTTCCCTTTTTTATGGCCTCTTTTCTTTCTCTTTTTATTATTTGCGCTTCTTTGGCCTCTTTTATTTATTTTTCGTCCGGAGTCTCATCCCGACTTGTGGGGGAATCATAGTCTCCATCATCCTTTCCTCACTAGGACAATGCTCTAATAATGATGATCATCACACTTTTATTTACTTACAACTCAAGAATTACAACTCGATACTTAGAACAAGATATGACTCTATATGAATTCCTCCGGCGGTGTACCGGGATGTGCAATGACTCATGAGTGACATGTATGAAAGAATTATGAACGGTGGCTTTGCCACAAATACAATGTCAACTACATGATCATGCTAAGCAATATGACAATGATGGAGTGTGTCATAATAACGGAACGGTGGAAAGTTGCATGGAAATATATCTCGGAATGGCTATGGAAATGCCATAATAGGTAGGTATGGTGGTTGTTTTGAGTAAGGTATATGGTGGGTGTATGATACCGGCGAAAGGTGTGCGGTATTAGAGAGGCTAGCAAAGGTGGAAGGGTGAGAGTGCGTATAATCCATGGACTCAACATTAGTCATAAAGAACTCATATACTTATTGCAAAAATCTACAAGTTATCAAAGCAAAGTATTACGCGCATGCTCCTAGGGGGATATATTGGTAGGAAAAGACCATCGCTCGTCCCCGACCGCCACTCATTAGGAAGACAATCAATAAATAAATCATGCTCTGACTTCATCACATAACGGTTCACCATACGTGCATGCTACGGGAATCACAAACTTCAAAACAAGTATTAAATTCATAACTACTCAACTAGCACGACTTTGATATTATTACCTCCATATCTCAAAACAATCATCAAGCATCAAACTTCTCATAGTATTCAACACACTCATAAGTAAGTTTTATTATTCTTGAATGCCTAGCATATTAGGATTATTTAAGAAAATTACCATGCTATTTAAGACTCTCAAAATAATATAAGTGAAGCATGATAGTTCATCTATTTCTTCAAAATAAAATTACCACCGTGCTCTAAAAAGATATAAGTGAAGCATTAGAGCAACAACAAACTACTCCGGAAGATATAAGTGAAGATCAATGAGTAGTCGAATAATTATGCAACTATGTGAAGACTCTCTAACATTTAATAATTTAAGATCTTGGTATTTTGTTCAAATAGCAAGCAAAGAAAAATAAAATGACATTTTAAGAATGGCAAACATCATGTGAAGAAGCAAAAACTTAGGATCAACCGAAACTAACCAATAATTGTTGAAGAAGAAAGGTGGGATGCCAACCGGGGCATCCCCAAGCTTAGGTGCTTGAGACTTCTTGAAATATTATCTTGGGGTGCCTTGGGCATCCTCAAGCTTGAGCTTTTGTGTCTCCTTAATTCCTCTCATATCACGGTCTCCCTAAATCTCAAAAGCTTCATCCACACAAAACTCAACAAGGACTCGTGAGATAAGTTAGTATAAACCATTGCAAAAACCTTATCATACTCTACTGTAGCAAATCACTAAAATTATCATTCAAAATTGCATACTAAATGCCTCTGCAATATTTAATAGTCCTATCCTCAAATAGAATCATTAAAGAAGCAAACATATGCAAACATAACAGCAATCTGCCTAAACAGGATAGTCTGTAAAGAATGCTGCAACATCCATACTTCCCTAGCTCCAAAAATTATGAAAGAAAATTCCCACTATATTAAATTTATCATATATTAATATTCAAAAGGTTTCAACATTTTATCACATTATTACTTTTCTAGGGAATTATTGCAACAGCGGTAAACTTTCTGTTTTCAAATAGCAACATGTATACTTGTAACATAGGCATAGTAAAGGCTATCAATGCCTATTTTATTGAAATAAAAGATGCAAAACATTGTTCTAAATAACAGCAAGCAAATCCTAACAAAATAAATTGATTCTCCAAGCAAAACACACATCATGTGGTGAATAAAAATATAGCTCCAAGTAAAGTTACCGATGAAGGAAGACGAAAGAGGGGATGCCTTCCGGGGCATCCCCAGGATTAGGCTCTTGGTTATCCTTGAATATTACCTTGGGGTGCATTGGTCATCCCCAAGCTTAGGCTCTTTCCACTCCTTATTCCATAGTCCATCGAATCTTTACCAAAAACTTGAAAACTTCACAACACAAAACTTAACAGAAAACTCGTAAGCTCCGTTAGTATAAGAAAATAAATCACCACATCAAGGTACTGTAATGAACTCATTCTTTATTTATATTGGTGTTAAAACTACTGTATTCCAACTTCTCTATGGTTTATAAACTATTTTACTAGCCATAGATTCATCAAAATAAGTAAACAACACATGAAAAACAGAATCTGTCAAAAACAGAACAGTCTGTAGTAATCTGGATCAAACATATACTTATGGAACTCATAAAATTCTCAAATAAAATGCTGGACCTGAGTAATTTATCTATTAACCATCTGCAAAAATAATTAACTAAATATCACTCTCCAAATAAAAATGGCAGCAATTCTCGTGAGTGCTAAAGTTTCTGTTTTTTACAGCATGATCGCAAAGACTTTCCCCAAGTCTTCCTAACAGTTCTACTTGGCACAAAAACTAATTAAACACATAAAACCACATATAAACAGAGGCTAGATGGATTATTTATTATTAAACAGGATCTAAAATAAAATTGGGTTGCCTCCCAACAAGCGCTATCATTTAACGCCCCTAGCTAGGCATGATGATTTCAATGGTGCCGACATAAAAGATAAGAATTGAAACATAAAGAGAGCATCATAAAGAATATGACTAGAACATTTAAGTCTAACATACTTCCTATGCATAGGGATTTTGTGAGCAAACAACTTATGGGAACAAGAATCAACTTGCATAGGAAGGTAAAACAACCATAACTTCAAAACTTTAAGCACATAGAGAGGAAACTTGATATTATTGCAACTCCTACAAGCATATATTCCTCCCTCATAATAATTTTCAGTAGCATCATGAATGAATTCAACAATATAAACAGAACCTAAAGCATTCTTTTCATGATCTACAAGCATAGAAAATTTACTACTCTCCACATAAGCAAGATTCTTCTCATGAATAATAGTGGGAGTATCATAAGAGACTCGAATACTATAAATTGCTTCCACATTAAAAGAGTAATGTTCAGAGAAGGGGTAATCATAATCATGACAATTTTTATAAATATAATCACTACTTTTTATAGCATAAGTATCATCACAATAATCATCACAAGTAGGAGGCATGCTATCATCATTATAAACTTGCATATCAAAACTTGGGAGACTAAAAATATCATCTTCATTAAGCGTAGAATCCCCAAGCTTGGGACAAACATTAATTGCAGCAAATATATTCTCAAAAACATCATCTTCATCAAACATAGCATCCCCAAGCTTGGGCCTTTTCATATTATAAGCATAATCACTCTCATCATTAATAGTATGGATAGCACCAATAGTATAGCAATTATCATATTCTTCCAAGCAAGTGCCAAAAAGATTTTCAAGATCATAAGAAGTATCATTATCTTCCACAATTATATTTTCATGAGGCACAATAGTAATAGGAGCAGAATTATTTGGGAGAGATACCTTTTTACCTCTCTTCCTTTTTCTTTTCTTCTTCTTCACCACATCATGTGTGGGTTCAATCCTCTTTTTGGGGCTCCTTATTAATGAGATTGGTTGAATAGAGGGCTCCTCTTCATTACCTGATTCATCATAAGAAATAATAGGAGAATATTGGGACGTCTCTTCCCTTTCGTTAGCATTCTCTTCATCTTCTATTTGTTTTCTTTTCTTTATGTAATTGGCAATATAAGGATTTTCAATGCAATTCACCGCGCAATACATATAAATTTCCTCTAGATCAAAATAAAGAATTTTATCAAGGGCAAATTTTGGAATACCCTTAGTTCTACATTTAATTTCTTCATAACCCAAGAGCAAACTAAGTTCATTATGATGTGCAAGGGAAATCAAGTCATCACAATATTTGGACACGATACGCTCATGAAACAATTTGCATTGGGTACTAAAATGATCACGTTCATTGCAAAGTTCACAAGTAGGGCTAAGAAAAGATAAATTTTCAACACATTCATCTAGCTCTTCTTGCAACAATTTGGTTTCTAAGTACTTATGCCTCTTGCAATATCTATCTCCCCTATTTGGTGTGTACTTGCAAACCCTGTCTACTCCACAAAAATTGACATGTTTATAGGAGGCATTTTCATCATAACTAGTGCAATCATCATTAGCATCATGGATATTCAAAGAATTCGTACTAACAACATTTCAATCATGCTCATCATTCAAATATTTAGTGCCAAACATTTTAGAGATCTCTTCTTCTAGCACTTGAGCACAATTATTATTTCCATCATACTCACGAAAGATATTAAAAAGGTGAAGCGTATGAGACAAACTCAATTCCATTTTTTTGTAATTTTATTTTATAAACTAAACTAGTGATAAAAAAAGAAACTAAGAGACTCGATTGCAAGATCTAAAGATATACCTTCAAGCACTCACTTCCCCGGCAACGGCGCCAGAAAAGAGCTTGATGTCTACTACACAACCTTCTTCTTGTAGACGTTGTTGGGCCTCCAAGTGCAAAGGTTTGTAGGACAGTAGCAAATTTCCCTCAAGTGGATGACCTAAGTGAAAGTGCTAGTGATCGACTACAGGGGGGGTGAATAGGCGATTTATATGAAAGTCTTCAAAACATGGAAGTTTCGAAGACAACCGATAGAAATAAACCTATTACTATGCAGCGGAAGGTAGACTACACTAGGCAAACCATAGTCAAGTATTCAATGAAGTGAAAGCACAATGACTAATAGCAGCTAGGCAGTAAGGATCAGGTAGGAAGATATTGTGAAGCCAATCAGAACAAGCAGTCACTCAGTGAAGACAAAAGATAATGCAATCATACAATGACTTCACAAGGACCAAACGGTAAGTAAAGGGAAGGGAAGGATGAAACCAGTGACTCGTTGAAGACAATGATTTGTTGGACCAGTTCCAGTTGCTGTGACAACTGTACGTCTGATTAGGGAGGCTGAGATTCAACTCAGAAGACCTCGTCTTCACCTTATTCCCCTTGAGCTAAGGACACCTAGTCCTCGCCCAATCACTCTGGTAAGTCTTCAAGGTAGACTTCCAAACCTTCACAGACTTCGTTCACCGGTGATCCACAATGACTCTTGGATGCTCAGAACGCGACGCCTAACCGGCTGGAGGATTCACAGTCCTCAAGTGTAATAAGTCTTCAGATCACACAGACAAGAAGACTTAAGTGATGCCTAACACTCTTTGGCTCTGGGTGGTTAGGGCTTTATCCTCTCAAGAAATTCTCTCTCAAATGCTTCGAGGTGGGTTGCTCTCAAATGACAAAAGCCGTACTTTAACTCTGAGCAGCCAACTGTTTATGGTTGTAGGGGGTGGGCTATTTATAGCCACTAGGCAACCCGACCTGATTTGTCCGAAATGACCCTGGGTCACTAAGGAACTGACACGTGTTCCAACGGTCAGATTTCAAACACACATGGCAACTTTACTTGGGCTACAAGCAAAGCTGACTTGTCCAACTCTGGACAAGATTCGCTCTCATAGTCTTCACTCGAAGACATAGGATTTTGGTTAAGCATCACTTCAGTCATTCTGACTGGTTCTCCTGGACCCCACTTAACAGTATGGTGGTTCCTATTACTCAACAAGGAAGAAAAAGAACTACGAAAGATCTAAGTCTTCGCGCTCCATAGTCTTCATGCGATGTCTTCTCTTGTCATAGTCTTCAAGGTGAATGTCTTCACTTACCACCTTTGACTTAAATGTCTTCATACATTTTTAGGGGTCATCTCTGGTAGGAAAACTGAATCAATGAGGGACTTCTACCTGTGTTATCTTGCAATTCTCACAAACACATTAGTCCCTCAACTAGGTTTGTCGTCAATACTCCAAAACCAACTAGGGGTGGCACTAGATGCACTTACAATCTCCCCCTTTTTGGTGATTGATGACAAACTAGTTGAAGTTTTCAACGGGGAATATAATATGTGAAATTGTAAAGGAATTGTCTTCATAAGTTGCAAGGGCTCCCCCTGAAGATGTTCATGTAAGTAATTTGCTTTTGGAATGCAAATGCACATGGCAGGTTGTACTTGTGGAGATCCTCTTCAACTTATGATGGCAATTCATCATGCATGAAAAGTATGTGAAGACAATGATATGCATAATGAAAAATGGACGTCTGCAAAATGATCTAAGTGCGAAATTTATCGTCACACATGCGGAATTTATCATCGCATCACAAAATAGCAAATAAGTAGCAGACGACCATCGAGTTTAAGTGTTACAACTCATAAGAACCAAATGTATCAAAACGAGAGTTGTAAACACTAGGCAAAACATAAAGTAACCTCCCATATGGACCCGCTTGAAGACTATCAAACTCATATGCTTCTCCCCCTTTTGTCAGTAAGGACCAAAAAGGTTTGAAGACATAGAGCATATACTCGTTCCCATGAGGAGTAGGTGAAGCAGCAAGGTCGTCGGTGTTTTGAGGCGGTGCAGACGAACTCGGGGCAGTGTCGATGCGTGCTGAAGTAGGGGGTGGTGAAGTAGCATCGTCCTCGTCCTCGATCACCCTGGCATTCATAGTTGCCGCGGAGGAAGAGAACTCAGAGTCTTCAAGAGACCGAGTTCATCGCAGCACAGTCCTTCGGGGAGGTGTGGAGTCAAACTTGAAACGTTCAGGGAAGCCATCCTCGTGAAGATCATCCTCAGAGCACATAAGCGTCAGCCCTTTCCATGTACACCGACAGTTTTCATGGGCAACGAAGGCATTCTTGGTGGCAAGATTGCGAATGCGGTTGACATCCACCAAGAGGCTTTGCATTTGGTGCTTCAGCCAGTCATGATGCCTATCCTGTTTCTGATGAAGGGCAACCAGAAGCTCTCGGTCATTGAGAACACGAGATCGCTTCTTGGGCCGTTGGGCAATGGTGCTTTCAGTGGCTTCAGTGAGGGCACGATGAGGTGCACGTGTAGTACCAGCCAGAGGATAAACACGAGTGACTGCTTCAACTCCTTCAATGTTTTGAGTGAAACTTTGATGCTCCGCATTCTAAAGACTAAGAGGTTCCTTGGCAGGCTCTGGATAAATGGCTTCAACGGACATATCCACATCAGGAAGAAAGATCCGATGATTGCGAGCAGATGGCTGATATGAGATAGCTGAGTGGAGTTTAATCAGCCGCATTATCCATGGAGCGTAGAACTTCAAGCCAAAAAGATCAGGTCCTGACGCAGCAAGTTGGCGGATGAAGAAGTCTTGTGCATTGGAGCATTTGCCATGAAGAATATAGAAGACCAAAGTCTTCATTGCACCTTCCAGCTTTGCATGTGGAGAATGTCCTTTGATGGGCCACAGAGTTCGCCGTATAATGTGATAGATAGTCCTTGGCAGATACTCCAGATCATCAACAAAGAACTCCTTAGGATATGCAGCGTCTTGTGGCAAAGGCTTCATCATACTGAGCATCTGACTCATGTTCGGTTCAGGCTTCTGAAAGATGCTTTCCATAGCTTCACTGTGAAGTTGACATCCAGGTTCATAGAGATCTCCAGGAGTGGGCAGACCAGTGAGCTCAATGATATCAAAGGCTTTGGCTTCGTGATGAACATTTCCTGTCATCCACTCCAGGACCCAAGTCTTCGGATCTCTGTTGTAACCACGTATGTGAAGTGTGGCATAAAATTGGAGCAGCAACTCTTCGTTCCAGTGCTCTTGGTCGGTGACGAAAGGCAAAAATCCAACCTCTTTGAAGCAATCCAGAGCTTCTTCCAAACAGGGCAGACCAGCTATTGCTTCGGTGTCAAGACGCATATGTGGGAAGATGCGACCTTGATTGTACAGAATGCAGGAGTAATAGCTTCACTGCGGATAGCTCCAGAACCGATCAGAAGATATTCGTTCCCTTGAGTAGGGGTTCTTGGAGCTATTGAAGAAGGTGTTGTCTGCTTTGAAGCCGTTGACATTAAAGGATCCAGGTGCTGATGCAGGACCTAGAAACCTGGTCAACCTTGGCATTGGCTTCTGTACCTGAGGTCTATGCTCAATATGATAGTCAAACTGAGGACTAGCAGCAGGCGCAGGAACAGAAGCAGTAGCATCATTGGCTTCGCTGACTTCTGGTTCTTGGGTTGGTGTAGGCTCTACATTTGCTTCAGCCATGACAGCGTCAGTGGCTTCATTGGTGTTGGTGGTGGCAGCCTCAAGATTTTCTACCTCCACTTGATGAGCTGGAGGGTCGGGCACAGACACGTTCTCCTTGAGAACAGCTTCGTCAGTAGTTGGGGGAGTAGGGACACGTTCTTCTTCTTGGGTGTCATCGGCTGATGCAGCCGAAATGTCTTCAGCAGTTTTAGCCTCAGACTCGGAGACTTGAGACCTTGGTCCTTTGCGAAGCCTGCGTAACACTGGTGACGCCTTTGGAGATGGAGATGGCTGGGCCTCAAGGTCATCTTCTTCTTCTTACCGGGGTGGTGTGATTTGTTGTTGTGGGTGATCAGCCCATGATGCATCCTGAGCAATTGGCGTCAGAGGACGACCAATGCTAATGAGTTCGCTGTGCATAAGCACAGGCGATGATACCTGTTGGTGCTCGATCTGAGGAAGAACTGCATCATGTTCAACATTGTCATGGTGACCAATGTCTTCAGCGGCGGTGGGATCAGCTGCTGGAATGTCTTCAGCTTCATAAGCCTCTGTGGATGCAGGCTCATGGATAGTCAGTTGGCGCTCTTGGTGTGTAGATGCAGGGCGAACCATTGAGATAGGTTCAACAATCAGGGGCTCTGTGGGAGCAGCCCGTTCCTTCTTGGTCTTCCGCTTCTTCTTGGAGGGAGCAGCATCAGAGGCTTTAGAATGTTTCCTCTTTCTGGCTTCAGCCTCAGCAGTCCTCGTCTTCTTCAGTTCTGAAGCGGTTGACCTGGCCTTTGGCTTCGAGCCAGCCATGCTGGCTGGGAAGACAATGGGATGTGCTTCCTACCTTGGTGCGTCGGGTTCGGCCATAGAGGGCTTCTTCTTCTGCTTTGCAGCCATCCTGGGGTAGATGCCAGGACGCCCAAGGGCCTTGCGCTTCTCAGCCTCATTGTAGGCTTGCACACACTTGTCAGCCAGGCTCTTCATGCGCTCACGAGAACCTTGAGCTTCTTCACGCTTCTTGAGAAAGGCTTCTTTGAGCTCGTGCAACATGATCTTGAAGTTCTTGACCTCTTGCATGCTGAGCTTGGCCATATGCTTCTTGAACTGAGCTTTCTCAAAGTCAATCTTCTGCTTCAGTTCAACGATGCGCTGGGCGATAGCTAACTCTGAAGCAATGGCGCCATGGAAGGCAACACTGAGGCCAATGGGAAGTTGCAGATCTTCAAAGCCGAGGTTGGGCGTGTCAAACCAGTCATCGATGAAGTCGTGGATGATTGCCACGTCAAAGAGAGGCAAATTGTTGAAGATTTCTGCTTCTTCTTTGCTCTTGATCAGTTGCTCAAGAGCGTCATCTGCAAGATCTTCATCGCTAGATAGATCAATGGCGTCGTTGCGCAAAATAGCAGCAGCAGTCAGTGCTTGGTTGGTGTGTTGCAGAGGCATCTTGACTTTCGAAGGCTTGGAGATGCGTGACAAATCTTCATACTGCACACTGTCTTCAGGAGGTGTAGTAGCCAGTGGCTTCGCCCGTGAGATTTTAGGTGCTGAGGAAGGCATTGAAGCTTTAGGCTTTCTTCTGTTTCTGTGGCTTCGGTGGTGCAGGCGCTTCATCAGATTCAGCGTCATCTGCATGCTCACCCACAACTGTCCCTTGAACCTTGATAGGGGTCATGAGACCTTCCAGGTTGTATAAGGGCCCAACAAGATTGGGTTCAGCTTCGCGGGTGCCATCGGCACGGGGAGCAGAAGGGCCAGGGTTGAAGTCAAGTCCCCATGGATTCTTGTTTTGCTTGCCCGAATTCTTGGCAAACTTGAAGTTGCGCTTGAACAGATTGTCGTCACGACACCATTGTAGTGAAGATGGGTGTGCATATGCAGGCTGTGGTCCTGGGACCATGCAGGGATAGAAGCCTTGATCAATGGCTTCGTCTCTGGACCTGGGTTGAAGATTTTTGTATAGTATGTCTCCCCAAGGTCGCTTGATGGCATTTTTCTCAGCATATTCCTGGGTCACAAACCGGTATTTGAACCATTGTTCTGCCCAATATCTTCGAATCCATTGGATTCGGGTCTTGCGCTGATTGTAATCCTGTTCAGGATCTGTCTTGTATAGCTCTGAGAGGTCATCAGGCAAATCTCTTGATGTTCCCCCACGACGCTGTCTACCACCCTTCCTTACTGATTTCTCTGCAGCCGTGAACTTCAAATTGAATGGCTTCAATACGTTCAAAGGCTTCAAAGGCCTTAGCTTGCTGGACAAATAGGAACTGGCTTCGAGAGAATTTATATGATACTGTAAGAATTCTGCAAATGAATGCAGACTATGAGAACCAAGGGATTCTCCCACGGACATGTACCTGTGACAGCATTAAGGTGCGAGGGAAGGGGGAGAGGTCATATGCATTCTCAGAAGATTTTGAAGATAAATCAGTTTAGAAGACATTGACCTCATCGTGCGAAGACATTCACTCATAGATAAAGAGTTGGTTCCAGAATTGTACGAATCCATGGATCAATACAAGTGAGGAATCTAGCTACTTTGTGAAGCATAAGTGAACATACTAGGCATATTATGAGATGCAGTATGAAATAGATCCAACTTGTGTGAATAGAAACTTCTTGTGGCAGAAAGTGATGAATCTATAGGATCAAAGGGGCCGTAAAAAGGAAGTTTTATTTACCACACCAAGAACTGCTAGACGGAGTGGAAGAGGAGGCCGAGCAGTTCGATCGTCCGTGCCCTAACTTGGCGACGGAGGACACCTACGGCGACGGCGGAGAAGACGATGTCCGCGGCCGGCGTGAAGACGGCGTCGGAGAGGTCGCGGCAGCTAAGCGCTTTGTTGCCGGCGTCATCGAGGGCTAGCGGTGGCACTAGGGTTCGTGCAAGAGTGGAAGAAAGGAGAATGACTGTGGTGAGGCGTGTATTTATAGGGACAGGGACGGCATATCGTTATTACACAGGTGCCCCTGGCGATTCACATCTGAAGAACACGTGGCTATCATGCAACATATCGGAGGTTGTTCCACGTTCCCACGCACGCCTGGATTGTCAGGTGGTCGTTCCCACTTCTCTGGGTTTCAGGTGAAGTAATTAGCATTGAAAACGGACTTAATGTTTGTCTCTGTATCTTCTGCTGACAAGGACGCAGAGAAGGTATTCGACATTTTCAATAGAATGCATATGATTTGGAGAGATAGAGTTTGAGATAGAAAGCATAGAGAGGTTAGGGTCCGATCACATTCACTTAGTTCAAAAAGATTCAACAAGAAGACATAGCTATAAGTGAATGATGTAGAGGACAGAACACTAGTATATATATATATGATCAACATAATGAAGATAATCATGAAGACATGTTGAGATTGAAGCCAAACCAAATGTGAAGACACAGCAAATGTAACACCATGGGTAAAACACTTCAATCAGACGAATTTTGTGGTGGCGTTACCCACCGTATAGGATGTATTAGACCCAGACACGACGCAAAATTATCGTGGCGCTCCGAAGTCAATTTCCACATTAATGCATTCACACTTAGAATGTATGTCTTCATTGATTGAAGAGATAATTTACTTCCTGTGTTGCACATCTAAGTCATCAATATGCATAAGTGTTAGGATGTGTGCCTGATCACAGGACATTTGAGGATTCCAAGATATTTAGCCCACACCATAACTTGCAAAATCTCTTCTCATCCAAGGGCTTGGTGAAGATATCTGCCAATTGCTCTTTAGGAAGTCTTTGAGTGTGTCATACCAATCCCGAGGTGCTTGTTTGAGGCCATACAGTGCCTTGTTGAGCTTGTACACCATGTCAGGATGTTTTGGATCTTCAAAGCCAGGAGGTTGTGCAACATATACTTCTTCTTCAATCTTGCCATTGAGAAAAGCACTCTTCACATCCATTTGATATAGAAGTATGTTATGATGATTTGCATAGGCCAGCAGTATGCGTATGGCTTCAAGTCTAGCCACAGGAGCAAATGTTTCATCGAAGTCAATCCCTTCAACTTGAGTGTATCCTTGAGCAACGAGACGAGCTTTGTTTCTGACAACTTGACCATGCTCATCTTGCTTGTTGCAATATATCCATTTGGTGCCTATTATATTGTGCTTCCGAGGATCAGGACGCTTAACCAGTTCCCATACATTATTCAGCTCAAACTGTTGAAGCTCTTCTTGCATAGCTTGAATCCATTCAGGTTCCATGAAGGCTTCTTCAACTTTCTTGGGTTTAGTTATTGAGACGAATGCGAAGTGCCCACAGAAATTTGCTAGCTGTGTTGCCCTTGAACGAGTGAGTGGACCTGGTGCATTGATGCTATCAATTATTCTCTCAATCTGCACTTCATTTGCAACACGAGGATGTACAGGACGAAGATTTTGCTCTTGCTGATCATTGTCATTGTTAGAGGGATTGTCTTCAGGCTGAGCATTGTCTTCAGGTTGTTCAGGTGCGGAGATGATAAGTTCCTCTTCAGGTTCATCTTCAGAAGGTATGATTTCTCCGGTTCCCATAAGTTTGATTGATTCACTAGATGGAACTTCATCTAGCACATTTGGCAGGTGCTCTCTTTGTGAGCCGTTAGTCTCATCGAACTGCACATCCACTGTTTCAACCACTTTGTAATGAAAGAGATTGAAGACTCTGTAGGAGTGCGAATCCTTTCCATATCCAAGCATAAAACCCTCATGTGCTTTTGCTGCAAATTTTGAAGTGTGATGTGGATCCTTGATCCAGCACTTGGCGCCAAATACTCTGAAGTAACTGTCATTTGGCTTCTTGCCAGTAAGGAGCTCATAGGATGTCTTGTTCAGAAGCTTGTGAAGATAAACATGGTTGATGATATGGCATGCAGTGTCAATGGCTTCAGGCCAGAATTTTCTTGGAGTCTTGTATTCATCAAGCATTGTCCGAGCCATCTCAATAAGTGTTATGTTCTTGCATTCGACAACGCCATTCTGCTGTGGCGTGTACGGAGCTGAGAATTCATGTGTGATGCCCAAAGTATCAAGATATGTATCAAGGCCAGTGTTCTTGAATCCAGTGCCATTGTCACTTCTGATGTGCTTTATCTTGGCGCCATAGTTGTTCATTGCTCGATTGGCGAAGCGTCTGAAGACATCCTGCACTTCAGTCTTGTAAAGGATTATATGCACCCAAGTATATCTTGAATAATCATCAACAATGACAAAGCCATAGAGACAAGCAGTAGTAGTAAGAGTTGAGTAATGAGTGGGACCGAAAAGATCCATGTGTAGCAGTTCGAAGGGTTGAGTTGTTGTCATGATTGTCTTCGAGGGATGCTTGGCCCTCGTCATCTTTCCTGCTTCACAGGCACCGCATAAGTGATCCTTCTTGAACTTGACGCCCTCGATGCCTATGACATGCTTCTTCCTTGCAAGGGTGTGGAGGTTCCTCATGCCAGCATGCCCTAGTCTTCGATGCCAGAGCCAGCATTCAGAAGCTTTTGCTAGAAGACATACTGCAAGTTGTAGTCCTGCTGAGAAATCTACAACATACAAATCATCTTTTCGATACCCTTCAAACACTAGAGACTTGTCAGATTCCATTAGTACAAGGCAACGATATTTTCCAAACATCACAATCATGTTTAAATCACAAAGCATTGATACAGACATTAAGTTGAAACCAAGGGATTCAACAAGCATGACTTTGTCCATGTGTTGATCCTTTGAGATTGCAACTCTACCTAGACCCAATACCTTGCTTTTACCAGTGTCAGCAAAGGTGATGTGACTTTTGTTTGATGGAAGTAAAGTTGCATCCATGAGAAGGGTTCGCTTGCCAGTCATGTGATTTGTACACCCACTATCAATAATCCATTCTGAAGCAGCTGGTGTCGTACCCTACAGTGCAGTTAGGGGGATAGGCTTCACGAAGAGAATTGTGAAGCAAAAACATTTGACAAACCAGTGGATTATTAAAGCTTAGATCGAGATTAGGACTGATAGGGCAAGTTGCAAGCGATTCAGAAACAAAGTACATAGTAAGACCATTTGGGCATTTGATCTTGCGCCCTACAAGATGTTTAAGGTCCCCAGCAATAGTGTCAGTCGATTTTGGTTTTCGGCTAGAGACCTTTCCCTACAAAAGAGAGTTAAGCTTTCTTAGCCACCCACATCTTCAGGGGTGGCTTCGAAGCAATAAGTCTAAGTGCAGCATTTGAGAACTTTGGTTTTGGAGCCCTAGCAAAAAGTCTTGCAGGTGGACAATAGTATTCATAAGAATAAGAAGAATAGTTCTTGGTCTTATGAACATGGCGGTTTGATGAACCGCGCTCATATTCATAGGCCTGAGTATGGCTTCCCTGCAAAACATTTGTGTTAGTGTGACTCAGGTGAGTCCTCTGTTTGTATGAAGCCTTTGGACCGTATGAAGCCTGTGATCTGGGGTTTGTCTTCTTCACCTGTGGTGTCATGATGACATTCACAGGAAGATTCTCCAAGCACCTTTTCGGCACCCAGATCTTCTTCATAGGTGGTCCATTCCTGCAGTTAGTACCAATATACTTGGCAAACACTTCACCATTCTGATTCTTAAACAGTTTATAGTTTGCATCAAAGGATTCATCAATAACAATGGGGTTAGCACAAGTGAAGCCAGATAGAGTGGATGGATCTGCTGAAGGTTCCTTTGCAGCAACCCATGTGGTTTTGGGGTACTGCTCAGGTTTCCAGTAAGAGCCATCAGCATTCATTTTCCTTACGAACCCAACACCCTCTTTCCTAGGGTTTCGGTTTAGGATCTGCCTTTTGAGGACATCACATAGTGTCTGATGCCCTTTGAGACTTTTGTACATCCCTGTTTCAAGCAATGTCTTCAACCTAGCATTCTCATCAGCAATAGCAGTGGTGTCCTCAGCAGAGGGGTTAGTTTCCACATCAACAGTTGAAGATATTGCAACAGTAGCGGCAGTAGAGCATTCAGCAACAGAAGTAGCGTTATCACGCTCAATACATTTAAGACATGGTGGTTCAAATCCTTCCTAAGCTGAACTGATCTGTTCGGCGCGAAGTGACTCGTTTTCTTTTTGAAGATCTTCATGAGCCGCTCTCAATTTCTCAAGATCTTGCTTCCTTTGAAGATAATCATAGGAAAGCCTTTCATGAGCTGTTGAGAGCATTTCATGACGACTTTCAAGTTCCTCATACTTAACGTGAAGATTTTTTATGTCTTCAATTAAGGACTGAGATCGAGTCATTTCAGCGTCTAACAGATCATCGCTTTTATCTAACAGTTGTTGAATGTGTTTCATGGTTTTCTGTTGTTCAGTTGCAATTTTAGCAAGTGTTTTGTAGCTAGGTTTGGAAACACAATCAGAGTCATCGTCACTAGATGTTTGATAGTGAGTAGTGCGTGTGTTTACCTTGGCACCGCGTGCCATGAAGCAGTAGGAAGGAGCGGAGGAGTCCTTGTCATTTGCATCGGTGTCGGTGATGAAGTCATTTTCTTCAGTGTTGAAGATGGACTTGGCAACGTATGTTGTAGCCAGACTTGCAACGCCAGAATCGGACTCCTCCTCAGACTCCACCTCCGCCTCCACAGAAGCGGACTCATCCTCAGAGTCCATTTCCTTGCCAACAAACGCATGTGCCTTGCCAGATGAGCTCTTCTTGTGTGATGAAGACTTGGAGGAAGACTTGGAAGAAGATTTTGAGTATTTCTTCTTCTTCTTGTCGTCAGAGTCATACTCCTTGCTCTTCTTCTTCTTCTTCTTCTTCTTGTTCTCATTGTCCCACTATGGACACTCAGAGATGTAGTGGCCAGGTTTCTTGCACTTGTGACATGTTCTCTTCTTGTAGTCATGAGCAGAAGCTTCATCATTCCTTGGGCTTGATCGTGAAGACTTTCTGAAGCCTTTCTTCTTGGTGAATTTTTGGAACTTCTTCACAAGCATAGCAAGCTCCCTTCCAATGTCTTCAGGATCATCAGAACTGCCGTCAGACTCTTCTTCAGATGAGGAGACAGCCTTTGCCTTCAAGGCATGAGTTCGCCCATAGTTGGGACCGTAGATGTCTCTTTTCTCAGGAAGCTGAAACTCGTGTGTGTTGAGCCTTTCAAGTATGTCAGACGGATCGAGTGTCTTGAAATCAGGACGTTCTTGAATCATCAGGGCTAGGGTGTCAAACGAACTGTCAAGTGATCTCAGAAGTGTCTTGACGACTTCATGCTTGGTGATCTCAGTAGCGCCGAGGGCTTGAAGCTCATTTGTGATGTCAGGGAGTCGATCAAACGTGAGCTGGACATTCTCATTGTCATTTCTCTTGAAGCGGTTGAAGAGGTTGCGAAGGACACCGATTCTCTGATCTCTCTGGGTTGAGACGCCTTCGTTGACCTTGGATAGCCAGTCCTAGACTAGCTTAGATGTTTCCAAAGCACTCATGCGGCCATACTGTCCTTTGGTCAGATGACCACAGATGATATTCTTGGCAGTAGAGTCCAGTTGAACTAACTTCTTGACATCAGCGGCAGTGACACCTTCTCCAGCCTTGGGAACGCCGTTCTTGATGACATACCATAGGTCGACATCAATGGCTTCAAGATGCATGCGCATCTTATTCTTCCAGTAGGTATATTCAGTTCCATCGAAGACGGGAAACGCAGCAGAGACTTTAATTATCCCTGCAGTCGACATAGCTAAAACTCCAGGTGGTTAAACCGAATCACACAGAACAAGGGAGTACCTTGCTCTGATACCAATTGAAAGTGCTAGTGATCGACTAGAGGGGGGGTGAATAGGTGATTTTTATGAAAGTCTTCAAAACATGGAAGTTTCGAAGACAATCGATAGAAATAAACCTATTACTATGCAGTGGAAGGTAGACTACACTAGGCAAACCATAGTCAAGTATTCAATGAAGTGAAAGCACAATGACTAATAGCAGCTAGGCAGTAAGGATCAGGTAGGAAGATATTGTGAAGCCAATCAGAACAAGCAGTCACTCAGTGAAGACAAAAGATAATGCAATCATACAATGACTTCACAAGGACCAACGGTAAGTAAAGGGAAGGGAAGGATGAAACCAGTGACTCGTTGAAGACAATGATTTGTTGGACCAGTTCCAGTTGCTGTGACAACTATACGTCTGGTTAGGGAGGCTGAGATTCAACTCAGAAGACCTCGTCTTCACCTTATTCCCCTGGAGCTAAGGACACCCAGTCCTCGCCCAATCACTCTGGTAAGTCTTCAAGGTAGACTTCCAAACCTTCACAGACTTCGTTCACCGGTGATCCACAATGACTCTTGGATGCTCAGAACGCGACGCCTAACCGGCTGGAGGATTCACAGTCCTCAAGTGTAATAAGTCTTCAGATCACACAGACAAGAAGACTTAAGTGATGCCTAACACTCTTTGGCTCTGGGTGGTTAGGGCTTTATCCTCTCAAGGAATTCTCTCTCAAATGCTTCGAGGTGGGTTGCTCTCAAACGACAAAAGCTGTACTTTAACTCTGAGCAGCCAACCGTTTATGGTTGTAGGGGGTGGGCTATTTATAGCCACTAGGCAACCCGACCTGATTTGTCCGAAATGACTCTGGGTCACTAAGGAACTGACACGTGTTCCAACGGTCAGATTTCAAACACACACGGCAACTTTACTTGGGCTACAAGCAAAGCTGAGTTGTCCAACTCTGGACAAGATTCGCTCTCATAGTCTTCACTCGAAGACATAGGATTTTGGTTAAGCATCACTTCAGTCATTCTGACTGGTTCTCTTGGACCCCACTTAACAGTACGGTGGTTCCTATGACTCAACAAGGAAGAAAAAGAACTACGAAAGATCTAAGTCTTCGCGCTCCATAGTCTTCATGCGATGTCTTCTCTTGTCATAGTCTTCAAGGTGAATGTCTTCACTTACCACCTTTGAATTAAATGTCTTCATACATTTTTAGGGGTCATCTCTGGTAGGAAAACCGAATCAATGAGGGACTTCTACCTGTGTTATCCTGCAATTCTCACAAACACATTAGTCCCTCAACTAGGTTTTTCGTAAATACTCCAAAACCAACTAGGGGTGGCACTAGATGCACTTACACTAAGGTTTATCAATCCGTAGGAGGCGTAGGATGAAGATGGTCTCTCTCAAGCAACCCTGCAACCAAATAACAAAAAGTCTCTTGTGTCCCCAACACACCCAATACAACGGTGAATTGTATAGGTGCACTAGTTCGGCGAAGAGATGGTGAAACACATGGTATATGGATAGTAGATAAAGGTATTTGTAATCTGAAATTATAAAAACAGCAAGGTAGCAAGTGATAAAAGTGAGCGTAAATGGTATTGCAATGCGTTGAAACAAGGCCTAGGGTTCATACTTTCACTAGTGTAAGTTCCCTCAACAATAATATCATAATTGGGTCACATCACTATCCCTCGGCATGCAACAAAGAGACACTCCAAAGTCACTAATAGCTGAGAACGAACGAAGAGATCATGGTAGGGTACGAAACCACCTCAAAGTTATTCTTTCCAATCAATCCGTTGGGCTGTTCCTATAGGTGTCACAAACAGCCCTAGAGTCCGTACTAGAATAACACCTTAAGACACAAATCAACCAAAACCCTAACGTCACCTAGATACTCCAATGTCACCTCAAGTATCCGTGTGTATGATTATACGATATGCATCACACAATCTCATATTCATCTATTCAACCAACACAAAGGACCTCAAAGAGTGCCCCAAAGTTCTACGGAACCCGCAAGTTGACCACCAAAACATACATCAAGTGAATCACGTGATATCCCATTGTCACCACAGATATCCACGGCAAGACATACATCAAGTGTTCTCAAATCTTTAAAGACTCAAATCGATAATATAACTTCAAAGGGGAAACTCAATCCATTACAAGAGAGTAGAGGGGGAGGAGAAACATAAGATCCAACTATAATAGCAAAGCTCGCGATACATCAAGATCTTGCCAAATCAAGAACACGAGAGAGAGAGAGAGAGAGAGATCAAACACATAGCTACTGGTACATACCCTCAGCCCCGAGGGAGAACTACTCCCTCCTCGTCATGGAGAGCACCGGGATGATGAAGATGGCCACCGGAGAGGGATTGCCCCCTCCGGCACGGTGCCGGAACGGGTCTAGATTGGCTTTCGGTGGCTACGGAGGCTTGTGGCGGCGGAACTCCCGATCTATTGTGCTCCCTGGAAGTTTTACGATACGTAGGTATATATGGGTACAAGGGGTACGTCGGTGGACCGAAGGGGGGCCACAAGGCAGGGGGCGCGCCCCAGGGGGTGGCCGCGCCCCTACCATCGTGAGCACCTCCTTCATCTTCTGACGTAGGGTCCAAGTCTATCCGGTAGGTTTCCTTCCAAAAATAACTTCTCCAGTTGATTTCGTTCCGTTTTGACTCCGTTTGATATTCCTTTTCCTCGAAACACTGAAATAGGCATAAAACAACAAATCTGGGCTGGGCCTGCAGTTAATAGGTTAGTCCCAAAAATAATATAAAAGTGGAAAATAAAGCCCAATATTGCCCAAAATAGTAGATAATATAGCATGGAGCAATCAAAAATTATAGATACGTTGGAGACGTACCAATAGGTTAGTCCCAAAATAATATAAAAGTGTATAAATAAGCCCATTAAACATCCAAAACAGATTATATAATAGCATGGAACAATAAAAAATTATAGATACGTTGGAGACGTATCAGAGGTCAAGGAAGCAACGAGGCGTCCACGAGGTAGGGAGGCGCACCCAGGGGGGTAGGCGCGCCACCACCCTCGTGGGCACACGGAGCTCCACCGACCTACTTCTTTCGCCTATATATACACTTATACCTTGAAAACATCCAGGGAGCCACGAAACCACTTTTCCACCGCCGCAACCTTGTGTACCCGTGAGATCTCATCTGGGGGCCTTTTTCGGCGATCTACCGGACGGGGATTTGATCACGGAGGGCTTATACATCAATACCATAGCCTCTTCGATGATGTGTGAGTAGTTTATCACAGACCTTCGGGTCCATAGTTATTAGCTAGATGGCTTCTTCTCTCTCTTTCATTCTCAATACAAAGTTCTCCTCGATATTCTTGGAGCTCTATTAGCCTAAGCTTGGGGATGCCCCGGAAGGCATCCCCTCTTTCGTCTTCGTCAATCGGTAACTTTACTTGAGGCCATATTTTTATTCACCACATGATATGTGTTTTGCTTGGAGCGTCTTGTATGATTTGAGTCTTTGCTTTTTAGTTTACCATAATCATCCTTGTTGTACGCACCTTTTGGAGAGACACACATGAATCGAAATTTATTAGAATACTCTATGTGCCTCACTTATATCTTTTGAGCTAGATAAATTTTGCTCTAGTGCTTCACTTATACCTTTTTAAAAGCAAGGTGGTGGTTTTATTTTATTAAAATTATTGATCACTCATGATTCACTTATATTATTTTAAGAGTCCTTTAGAACATCATGGTAATTTGCTTTGGCTATAAAAGTAGTCTTAATATGATAGGCATCCAAGATGGGTATAAATAAAAAACTTTCATATAAAGTGCATTGAATACTATGAGAAATTTGATTCTTTATGATTGTTTTGAGATATGAAGATGGTGATATTAGAGTCATGCTAGTTGAGTAGTTGTGAATTTGAGAGATTCTTGTGTTAAAGTTTGTGATTCCCGTAGCATGCACGTATGGTGAACCTTTATGTGATGAAGTCGGAGCATGATTTTATTTTTGATTGTGTTCCTTATGAGTGTCGGTCGGGGACGAGCGATGGCCTTTTCCTACCAATCTAACCCCGTAGGAGCATGCGCGTAATACTTCATTTCGATAACTAATAGATTTCTTCCATAAGTATGTGAGTTCTTTATGACTAATGTTGAGTCCATGGATTATACGCACTCTCCCCCTTCCACCATTGCTAGCCTCTCTAGTAACGCACAACTTTCGCTGGTACCAGAAACCCACCATTTACCTTCATCAAAACACCATACCTACCTATTATGGCATTTCCATAGCCATTCCGAGATATATTGCCATGCAACTTTCCACCGTTTCGTTTATTATGACATGCTCCATCATTGTCATATTGCTTTGCATGTTCATGTAGTTGACATCATATTTGTGGGAAAGCCATCGTTCATAATTTTTCATACACATCACTCTTGATTCATTGCACTCCCGGTACACCGCCGGAGGCATTCACATAGAGTCATATTTTGTTGTAAGTATCGAGTTGTAATTCTTGAGTTGTAAGTAAATAAAAGTGTGATGATCATAATTATTAGGGCATTGTCCCAGTGAGTAAAGGATGATGGAGACTATGATTCCCCCACAAGTCGGATGGGACTCCGGACGGAAAAAAAGAAAGAAAGAAAAAGAGGCCATAAAAAAGGCCCAAATAAAAAAAGAGAAAAGAGAGAAGGGGCAATGCTACTATCCTTTTTCCACACTTGTGCTTCAAAGTAGCACCATGATCTTCATGATAGAGAGTCTCTTATGTTGTCACTTTCATATACTAGTGGGAATTTTTCATTATAGAACTTGGCTTGTATATTCCAATGATGGGCTTCCTCAAAATGCCCTAGGTCTTCATGACCAAGCAAGTTGGATGGACACCCACTTAGTTTCTTTTGTTGAGCTTTCATACATTTATAGCTCTAGTGCATCTGTTGCATGGCAATCCCTACTCACTCACATTAATATCTATTGATGGGCATCTCCATAGCCCATTGATACGCCTAGTTGATCTGAGACTATCTTCTCCATTTTGTCTTCTCCACAACCACCATTCTATTCCACCTATAGTGCTATATGCATGGCTCACGCTCACATATTGCATGAAGATTGAAAAAGTTTGAGAACATCAAAAGTATGAAACAATTGCTTGGCTTGTCATCGGGGTTGTGCGTGATTTAAATATTTTGTGTGATGAAGATAGAGCATAGCCAGACTATATGATTTTGTAGGGATAGCTTTCTTTGGCCATGTTATTTGAGAAGACATAATTGCTTGGTTAGTATGCTTAAAGTATTATTGTTTTTATGTCAATATTAAACTTTTGTCTTGAATCTTTCGGATCTGAATATTCATGCCACAATAAACAAAATTACATTGAAAATTATGTTAGGTAGCATTCCACATCAAAAATTCTGTTTTTACCATTTACCTACTCGAGGACGAGCAGGAATTAAGCTTGGGGATGCTTGATACGTCTCCAATGTATCTATAATTTTTTATTGTACCATGCTATTATATTATCTGTTTTGGATGGTTAATGTGCTTTAATATGCACTTTTTTATTTTTGGGACTAACCTATTAACCGAAGGCCCAGTGCAAATTGAAGTTTTTTTTGCCTACTTCAGTGTTTCACGGAAAAGGAATATCAAACGGAATCCAAACGGAACGAAACCTTCGCGAGGATCTTTTTTGGAACAAACGCAATCCAGGAGACTTGGAGTGGAGGTCAAGGAAGCAACGAGGCGGCCATGAGGTAGGGAGGCACGCCCAGGGGGTAGGCGCACCCCCACCCTCATGGGCCCCATAGAGCTCCACGGACCTACTTCTTTCGCCTATATATACTCTTATACCCTGAAAACATCTAGGGGAGCCACGAAACCACTTGTTGGGAGGAAACCCAATTTTATTTTTGTGATTTACTTTTTGCTCCTGTTTAGTAATAAATAATTCACCTAGCCTCTGTTATGATTGTGTTTTTTATGTTTTAATTAGTGTTTGTGCCAAATAAAGCCTTTAGGATCTTCTTGGATGATTGTTGTTTGATCTTGCTGAAAAAAACAGAAAGTATGCGCTCATGAGAATAATTTTCATTTTTTATCAGGGAGCAATAAAATACCAATTCTAACTGCAGTAGGTCAATATACAAATTATTTAGGATGTCCTAATTTCTCAATATTTTTGGAGTTACAGAAGTATGCTAAACCTACAGATTACTACAGACTGTTCTGTTTTTGACAGATTCTGTTTTTCGCGTCTTGTTTTCTTATTTTGATGAATCTATGGCTAATATCGGGGGGTATGAACCATAGAGAAGTTAGAATACAGTAGGTTTAACACCAATATAAATAAAGAATGAGTTCATTACAGTACCTTAATGTTTTGGTTTGTTCTCTTATACTAACGGAGCTCATGAGATTTTCTGTTGAGTTTTGTGTTGTGAAGTTTTCAAATTTTTGGGTATGGATTTTGGAATAAGGAGTGGCAAGGGCCTAAGCTTGAGTTTATCCCTCTACATCATGTAATCTTGCTAATGCGTTACTCTATTCTTATGAACTTAATACTCTAGATGCATGCTGGATAGTGGTCGATGTGTGGAGTAATAGTAGTAGATGCAGAATCGTTTCAGTCTACTTGATACGGATGTGATGCATATGTTAATGATCATGCCTAGATATTCTCATAACTATGTGCTTTTCTATCAATTGCTCGACTGTAATTTGTTCACCCACCATAATATTTACTATGTTGAGAGAAGCCACTAGTGAAACCTATGCCCCCCGGGTCTACTTTACTTCATATCAATTTCCCGTCAACTAGCTATTTCTGTCGCCGTTTATTTTGCAATCTTTATTTTTCCAATCTATACAACAAAAATAACCAAAATATTTATCTTATTATCTTTATCAGATCTCGCTTTTGCAAGTGGCCATGAAGGGATTGACAATCCCTTTATCGTGTTGGTTGCAAGGTTCTTATTTGTTTGTGCAGGTACTAGGTGACTTGCGTGTAGTCTCCTACTGGATTGATACCTTGGTTCTCCAAAACTGAGGGAAATACTTATGTTACTTTGCTGCATCACCCTTTCCTCTTCAAGGGAAAACCAACACATTCTCAAGAGTTGCAAAATCCTAGCCGTGGTCGACCTGATCATGGAGGTTTTGGTCATCACCCCTGATTGGACGGTGCCATATATTGCATACCTACTCAGAAAAAAAGTTCCCAGAAGATGAGGATGAGGCCCGTCAGATCGTCTGTCGGTCCAAAGCCTTCATCGTGATAGGTGGACGACTATACAGAGAGAGTGTTACTGGAGTTGCTCAATGATGCATTACACCAGAAGAAGGTCGAATGGTTCTCAATGATATCCACTCGGGGACCTATGGTCACTATGCGTCCTCTCGGACAATCGTGGCCAAAGCATTCCGAGCGGGTTTTTACTGGCCCCGAGCAAACGAAATGGCAAAGGAAATAGTCGACAAGTGCGAGGGCTGCCAGTTCTACTCCAACATGTACCACAAACCTGCACCAGCCTTGAAGACCATTCCTCTCGTTTGGCCATTTGCTATTTGGGGATTGGATACGGTTGGATCCCTGAGGACCGGCAGAAGTGGTTTCACTCATTTGCTTATAGCAGTCGACAAGTTCACTAAATGGATCGAAGCCTGATACATCTCCAACGTATCTATAATTTTTTATTGTTCCATGCTATTATATTCTATGTTTTGGATGTTTAATGGGCTTTAATATGCAATTTTATATTCTATTTGGGACTAACCTATTAACCGAAGGCCCAGTGCAAATTGCTGTTTTTTGGCCTATTTCAGTGTTTTGCAGAAAAGGAATACCAAACGGAACGAAACTTTCGCGAGGATCTTTTTTGGAACAAACCGCTATCCAGGAGACTTAGAGTGGAGGTTACGGAAGCAACGAGGCAGCCACGAGGTAGGGAGGCGCGTCCCCAACCTCGTGGGCCCCACGGAGCTCCACCGACCTACTTCTTTCGCCTATATATACTCTTCTACCCTAAAAACATCCAGGGGACCCATGAAACCACTTTTCCACCGTCGCAACCTTCTGTACCCGTGAGATCCCATCTGGGGAGCCTTTTCTGGCGATCTGCCGGAGGGGGATTCAATCACAGAGGGCTTCTACATCAACACCATAGCCTCTCTAATGATGTGTGAGTAGTTTACCACAAACCTTCGGGTCCATAGTTATTAGCTAGATGGCTTCTTCTCTCTCCTTGGTTCTCAATACAAAGTTCTCCTTGATATTCTTGGAGATCTATTAGCCTAATCTTGGGGATGCCCCGGAAGGCATCCCCTCTTTCATCATCGTCTATCGGTAACTTTACTCGAGGCTATATTTTTATTCACCACATGATATGTGTTTGCTTGGAGCGTCTTGTATGATTTGAGTCTTTGCTTTTTAGTTTACCATAATCATCCTTGCTGTACACACCTTTTGGAGAGACACACATGAATCAGAATTTATTAGAATACTCTATGTGCTTCACTTATATCTTTTGAGCTAGATAAATTTTGCTCTAGTGCTTCATTTATACTTTTTTAAGAGCACGGTGGTGGTTTTATTTCATAGAAATTATTGATCTCTCATGCGTCACTTATATTATTTTGAGAGTCCTTTAGAACAGCATGGTAATTTGCTTTGGCTATAAAATTAGTCTTAATATGATAGGCATCCAAGATGGGTATAATAAAAAAACTTTCATTTAAAGTGCGTTGAATACTATGAGAAGTTTGATTCTTTATGATTGTTTTGAGATATGAAGATGGTGATATTAGAGTCATGCTAGTTTAGTAGTTGTGAATTTGAGAGATACTTGTGTTAAAGTTTGTGATTCCCGTAGCATGCACGTATGGCGAACCTTCATGTGATGAAGTCGGAGCATGATTTTATTTTTGATTGTCTTCCTTATGAGTGGCGGTTGGGGACGAGCGATGGTCTTTTCCTACCAATCTAACCCCGTAGGAGCATGCGTGTAATACTTCGTTTCGATAACTAATAGATTTTTGCAATAAGTATGTGAGTTCTTTATGACTAATGTTGACTCCATGGATTATACGCACTCTCACCCTTCCACCATTGCTAGCCTCTCTAGTACCGCACAACTTTCGCTGGTACCATAAACCCACCATTTACCTTCATCAAAACAACCACCATACCTACCTATTATGGCATTTCCATAGCCATTCCGAGATATATTGCCATGCAACTTTCCACCGTTTCGTTTATTATGACACGCTCCATCATTGTCATATTGCTTTGCATGATCATGTAGTACACATCATATTTGTGGCAAAGCCATCGGTCATAATTTTTCATACACGTCACTCTTGATTCATTGCACTCCAGTAATTCTTGAGTTGTAAGTAAATAAAAGTGTGATGATCATAATTATTAGAGCATTGTCCCAGTGAGGAAAGGATGATGGAGACTATGATTCCCCCACAAGTCGGGATGAGACTCCGGACGAAAAATAAAGAAAAAAAGAGGGCATAAAAATATAAAAAAATTAAAGGCCCAATTAAAAAATGAGAGAAAAAGAGAGAACAGGCAATGCTACTATCCTTTTTCCACAGTTGTGCTTCAAAGTAGCACCATGATCTTCATGATAGAGAGTCTCTTATGTTGTCACTTTCATATACTAGTGGGAATTTTTCATTATAGAACTTGGCTTGTATATTCCAATGATGGGCTTCCTCAAAATGCTTTAGGTCTTCGTGAGCAAGCAAGTTGGATGGACACCCACTTAGTTTCTTTTGTTGAGCTTTGATACATTTATAGCTCTAGTGCATCTGTTGCATGGCAATCCCTACTCATTCACATTAATATCTATTAATGGTCATCTCCATAGCCCGTTGATACGCCTAGTTGATGTGAGACTATCTTCTCCATTTTGTCTTCTCCACAACCACAATTCTATTCCACCTATAGTGCTATATCCATGTATCACGCTCCTGTATTGCATGAAGATTGAAAAAGTTTGAGAACATCAAAAGTATGAAACAATTACTTGGCTTGTCATCAGGGTTGTGCATGATTTAAATATTTTGTGTGATGAAGATAGAGCATAGCCAGACTATATGATTTTGTAGGGATAGCTTTCTTTGGCCATGTTATTTTGTGAAGACACAATTGCTTGGTTAGTATGCTTGAAGTATTATTGTTTTTATGTCAATATTAAACTTTTGTCTTGAATCTTTCAGATCTGAATATTCAGGCCACAATGAAGGAAAATTACATTGAAAATTATGTTAGGTAGCATTCCACATCAAAAGTTCTGTTTTTATCATTTACCTACTCGAGGACGACCAGGAATTAAGCTTGGGGATGCTTGATACGTCTCCAACGTATCTATAATTTTTGATTGTTCCAAGCTATTATATTATCTGTTTTGGATGTTTAATGGGCTTTAATATGCACTTTTATATTATTTTTGGTACTAACCTATTAACCGAAGGCCTAGTGAAAATTGAAGTTTTTTTTGCCTACTTCAGTGTTTCACGGAAAAGGAATATCAAACGGAATCCAAACGGAATGAAACATTCGCGAGGATCTTTTTTGGAACAAACGCAATCCAGGAGACTTGGAGTGGAGATCAAGGAAGCAACGAGGCGGCCACGAGGTAGGGAGGCGTGCCCCCACCCTCGTGGGCCCAGAGAGCTCCACCGACCTACTTCTTTCGCCTATATATACTCTTATACCCTGAAAACATCCAGGGGAGCCACGAAACCACTTTTCCACCATCGCAACCTTCTGTACCCGTGAGATCCCATCTGGGGGGCCTTTTCCGGTGATCTGCCGGAGGGGGATTCAATCACGGAGGGCTTATACATCAACACCATTGTCTCTCCGATGATGTGTGAGTAGTTTACCACAAACCTTCGGGTCCATAGTTATTAGCTAGATGGCTTCTTCTCTCTCCTTGGTTCTCAATACATAGTTCTCCTCGATATTCTTGGAGACCTATTAGCCTAATCTTGGGGATGCCCCGGAAGGCATCCCCTCTTTCATCTTCGTCTATCGGTAACTTTACTTGAGGCTATATTTTTATTCACCACATGATATGTGTTTTTCTTCGAGCGTCTTGGATGATTTGAGTCTTTGCTTTTTAGTTTACCATAATCATCCTTGTTGTACACACCTTTCGGAGAGACACACATGAATCGGAATTTATTAGAATACTCTATGTGCTTCACTTATATCTTTTGAGCTAGATAAATTTTGCTCTAGTGCTTCACTTATACGTTTTTAAGAGCACGGTGGTGGCTTTATTTTATAGAAATTATTGATCTCTCATGCTTCACTTATATTATTTTGAGGCTCCTTTAGAATATCATGGTAATTTGCTTTGGCTATAAAATTAGTCTTAATATGATAGGCATCCAAGATGGGTATAATAAAAAAACATTCATATAAAGTGCATTGAATACTATGAGAAGTTTGATTCTTTATGATTGTTTTGAGATATGAAGATGGTGATATTAGAGTCATGCTAGTTGAGTAGTTGTAAACTTGAGAGATACTTGTGTTAAAGTTTCTGATTCCTGTAGCATGCATGTATGGTGAACGTTTATGTGATGAAGTCGGAGCATGATTTTTGCAATAAGTATGTGAGTTCTTTATGACTAATGTTGACTCCATGGATTATACGCACTCTCACCCTTCCACCATTGCTAGCCTCTCTTGTACTGCGCAACTTTCGCCGGTACCATAAACCCACCATTTACCTTCGTAAAAAATGTCACCATACCTACCTATTATGGCATTTCCATAGCCATTCCGAGATATATTGCCATGCAACTTTCTACCGTTTCGTTTATTATGACACACTCCATCATTGTCATATTGCTTTGCATGATCATGTAGTTGACATCGTATTTGTGGCAAAGCCATCGTTCATAATTTTTCATACATGTCACTCTTGCTTCATTACACATCCTGGTACACCGCCGGAGGCATTCACAGTCATATTTTGTTCTAAGTATCGAGATGTAATTCTTGAGTTGTAAGTAAATAAAAGTGTGATGATCATAATTATTAGAGTCCCAGTGAGGAAAGGATGATGGAGATTATCATTCCCCCACAAGTCGGGATGAGACTCCGGAAAAAAAATAAAGAAAAAAAAGAGGGCGTAAAAAATATAAAAAATAAAAGGCCCAAATAAAAAATGAGAGAAAAAGAGAGAACAAGCAATGCTACTATCCTTTTTCCACGCTTATGCTTCAAAGTAGCACCATGATCTTCGTGATAGAGAGTCTCTTATGTTGTCACTTTCATATACTAGTGGGAATTTTTCATTATAGAACTTGGCTTGTATATTCCATTGATGGGCTTCCACAAAATGCCTTAGGTCTTCGTGAGCAAGCAAGTTGGATGGACACCCACTTAGTTTCTTTTGTTGAGCTTTCATACATTTATAGCTCTAGTACATCTATTTCATGGCAATCCTTACTCATTCACATTAATATCTATTGATGGTCATCTCCATAGCCCGTTGATAAGCCTAGTTGATGTGAAACTATCTTCTCCATTTTGTCTTCTCCACAACCGCCATTCTATTCCACCTATAGTGCTATATCCATGGCTCACGCTCATGTATTGCATGAAGATTGAAAAGGTTTGAGAACATCAAAAGTATGAAACAATTGCTTGGCTTGTCATCGGGGTTGTGCATGATTTAAATATTTTGTGTGATGAAGATAGAGCATAGCCAGACTATATGATTTTGTAGGAATAGCTTACATAATTGCTTGGTTAGTATGCTTGAAGTATTACTATTTTTATGTCAATATTAAATTTTTGTCTTCAATCTTTCGGATCTGAATATTCATGCCACAATAAAGGAAAATTACATTGAAAATTATGTTAGGTAGCATTCCACATCAAAAATTCTGTTTTTATCATTTACCTACTCAAGGACGAGCAGGAATTAAGCTTGGGGATGCTTGATACGTCTCCAACGTATCTATAATTTTTGATTGTTCCATGCTATTATATTATCTGTTTTGGATGTTTAATGGTCTTTAATATGTACTTCTATATTATTTTTGGGACTAACCTATTAACCGAAGGCCCACTGCAAATTGCTATTTTTTGCCTATTTCAGTGTTTCACGGAAAAGGAATATCAAACGGAATCCAAACGGAACGAAACCTTCACGGGGATCTTTTTTGGAACAAACGCAATCCAGGAGACTTGGAGTGGAGGTTAAGGAAGCAACGAGGCGGCCATGAGGTAGGGAGGCGCGCCCCCACCCTCATGGGCCCCACAGAGCTCCACCGACCTACTTCTTTCGCCTATATATAGTCTTATACCCTGAAAACATCCCGGGGAGCCACGAAACCACTTTTCCACCGCCGCAACCTTCTGTACCCGTGAGATCCCATATGGGGGCCTTTTCCTGCAATCTGTCGGAGGGGATTCGATCATGGAGGGCTTCTACATCAACACCATAGCCTCTCCGGTGATGTGTGAGTAGTTTAACACAGATCTTCGGGTCCATAGTTATTAGCTAGATGGCTTCTTCTCTCTCTTTGGTTCTCAATACAAAGTTCACCTCGATATTCTTGGAGATATATTAGATGCAATACTTTTTGCGGTGTGTTTGCCAAGACCTGATGAATTGTGGGTTTATGATCAAGATTATCTATGAACAATATTTGATTCTTCTCTGAATTCTTATATGCATGATTTGATATCTTTGCAAGTCTCTTTGAATTTTCGGTTTAGTTTGGCCTACTAGATTGATCTTTCTTGCAATGGGAGAAGTGCTTAGCTTTGGGTTCAATCTTGCGGTGCTCGATCCCAGTGACAGAAAGGGAACCAACACGTATTGTAGTGTTGCCATCGAGGATAAAAAGATGGGGTTTATATCATATTGCTTGAGTTTATCCCTCTACATCATGTCATGTTGCCTAATGCGTTACTCTGTTCTTATGAACTTAATACTCTAGATGCATGCTGGATGGCGGTCGATGTGTGGAGTAATAGTAGTAGATGCAGAATCGTTTCGGTCTACTTGACATGGACGTGATGCCTATGTTTATGATCATGCCTAGATATTCTCATAACTATGCGCTTTTCTATCAATTGCTCGACAGTAATTTGTTCACCCACCATAATATTTGTTATCTTGAGAGAAGCCACTAGTGAATGTTGGGGAACGTAGTAATTTCAAAAAAAATTCTACGCACACGCAAGATCATGGTGATGCATAGCAATGAGAGAGGAGAGTATCGTCCATGTACCCTCATAGACCGTAAGCGGAAGCGTTATGAGAACGCGGTTGATGTAGTCGTACATCTTCACGATCCAACCGATCCAAGTACCAAACGTACGGCACCTCCGAGTTCAGCACACATTCAGCTCGATGACGTCCCACGAACTCCGATCCAGCAGAGCTTCACAGGAGAGTTTCGTCAGCACGACGACGTGATGACGGTGATGATGTTCCTAGCGACGCAGGGCTTCGCCTAAGCACCGCTACGATATGATCGAGGTGGATTATCGTGGAGGGGGGCATCGCACACGGCTTGGAACAATCAACTTGTGTGACCTAGGGTGCCCCCTGCCCCTGTATATAAAGGAGCAAGGGGGAGGCCAGCTGGCCCTTGCAGGGCGCGCCAGGAGGAGGAGTCCTCCTCCTAGTAGGAGTAGGACTCCCCTTTCCTACTCCTACTAGGAGGGGGAAAGGAAGTAGGAAAGGGAGAAGGAAAGGTGGCGCCGCCCCCCCTTCCCTAGTCCAATTCGGACCAGAGGGGAGGGGGCTCGCGGCCTGCCCTGGCCGGCCCTCTCTCTCCACTAAGACCCTTGTGGCCCATTACTTCTCCGGGGGGGGGTCCGGTAAGCCTCCGGCACTCTGGTTTTCTCCGATATCACCCGGAACACTTCCGGTATCTGAATATAGTCGTCCAATATATTAATCTTTATGTCTCGACCATTTCGAGACTCCTCGTCATGTCCGTGATCACATCCGAGACTCCGGACTACCTTCGGTACATCAAATTACATAAACTCATAATGTCGATCGTCACCGAACGTTAAGCGCGCGGACCCTACGGGTTCGAGAACTATGTAGACATGATCGAGACACGTCTCCGGTCAATAACCAATAGCGGAACCTGGATGCTCATATTGGCTCCTACATATTCTACGAAGATCTTTATCGGTCAAACCGCATAACAACATGCGTTGTTCCCTTTGTCATCGGTATGTTACTTGCCCGAGATTTGATCGTCGATATCTCAATACCCAGCTCAATCTCGTTAACGACAAGTCTCTTTACTCGTTCCGTAATGCATCATCTCACAACTAACTCATTAGTTGTATTGCTTGCAAGGCTTATAGTGATGTGCATTACCGAGAGGGCCGAGAGATACCTCTCCGACAATCAGAGTGACAAATCCTAATCTCGATCTATGCCAACTCAATAAGTACCATCGGAGACACCTATAGAGCACCTTTATAATCACCCAGTTACATTGTGATGTTTGGTAGCACACAAAGTGTTCCTCCGGTAATCGGGAGTTGCATAATCTCATAGTCATAGGAACATGTATAAGTCATGAAGAAAGCAATAGCAGTAAACTAAAACGATCAAGTGCTAAGCTAACAGAATGGGTCAAGTCAATCACATCATTCTCCTAATGATGTGATCCCGTTTATCCAATGACAACTCATGTCTATGGTTAGGAAACATAACCATCTTTGATCAACGAGCTAGTCAAGTAGAGGCATACTAGGGACACTTTGTTTTCTCTATGTATTCACACATGTCTTATGTTTCCAGTTAATACAATTCTAGCATCAATAATGAACATTTATCATGAAATAAGGAAATAAATAATAACTTTATTATTGCCTCTAGGGCATATTTCCTTTAGTCTCCCACTTGCACTAGAGTCAATAATCTAGATTACACAGTAATGATTCTAACACCCATGGAGCCTTGGTGCTGATCATGTTTAGCTCGTGAGAGAGGCTTAGTCAACGGGTCTGCAACATTCAGATCCGTATGTATCTTGCAAATCTCTATGTCTCCCACCTAGACTTGATCGCGGATGGAATTGAAGCGTCTTTTGATGTATTTGGTTCTCTTGTGAAATCTGGATTCCTTTGCCAAGGCAATTGCACCAGTATTGTCACAAAAGATTTTCATTGGACCCGATGCACTAGGTATGACACCTAGATTGGATATGAACTCCTTCATCCAGACTCCTTCATTTGCTGCTTCCGAAGTGGCTATGTACTCCGCTTCACACGTAGATCCTGCCACGACACTTTGTGTCAGGATCCCGATTCCAAATCACATCGATCTAGCCGGTAACACCTCATATCACTTTGCGGCATCACACACGGTATTCCCACGGGTGTCACCTTACCATGGCCCAGGACCATTTGCGCCTTTTGGTTCACGTATATGATAGTGTCGCTAGCATCCATATGACAGAGAACCTGGGCCGACATGGCTAGTCGTGAACCCAAAGTGGCACTAACCTATGGGGACAGGCATACATGAATCACATCGAGCGTGTCGGTCAGCAGCGTGTGAATCTGGGCTGTAGCACTGGGCTAACAGGACTCCGGGAACCCGGGCTGTAGCAGGCTAGGCAGGACTCCGGATGTCACCGCGTGACATTTCCCCGAAGGGACAGACACAGGAACGAAGTGAAACACATGCCGGCCAGTCAAGTGTCCTGAGCAGTAGTGCTGGGCTAACAGGACTCTGGTGAACCGGGCTGTAGCGGACTACTATGGCTCATGGAAGCACTAGACTACATTTCCCCATAAGAGAGGCTGCCAAGGATAAACAACTAGATTGTCGGATCCCACACATACCAAGCATTTCAATCATACACACAATATGCTCGATATGTGTAAATACAACATGGCATCACAACATAACTCTACAACTCAAGAATTTATTCATTAGGCTCCGAGGAGCGAGATATTACAAACATGGGTCTCATGACTCAACAATCATAGCATACAAATCAAGCACATGCGGAAGCTTAACATGTCTGAGTACAGACATCTACAAATGAAAAAGGCTAAGAAGCCTGACTATCTACCAGATCCTGTCGAGGGCACAAGATCGTAGCTGAGGTATCAAGCTAAACGTCGAAGTCCACACGGAACTACTAGCGAGACTGACGTCTCTCTGCAAAACATAAAATAGGCAAACGTGAGTACAAATGTACCCAGCATGTAACATCCCAAATTTTCAATTTGGAATGTTATACACTAGAACATCAATGCATATCATAATTTATTTGCTTTTGGCTTTGATCCTGGAAATTCTACGCAACTCAAGGACCCACGGAGAGAGTTGGGGATTTCGTTATTTTCATATTTGAGTTTTCTCAAATTTTGAGAATAGGATCATTTGATTTTAATTATTTTATCATCAATTATTTCTATTACAAAAATATGAGAGAGGGAATAAAACGAATTTCCCAAAATAAATAAATATTGAGGATTTAATAATAAAATCAAACAAGATTTTATTTCGGAGTTTTTCGGTATTTTATTTGAATTTAGGAAAAATGTGCGTTTTTCAAAATTGCACTTAGGCCCCAAATAAATGTTCACCTTGTGTGCATTGATTTTAGAAGCCCGGGAAAATTTATTTCGGGATTTTTGGAGTCCGTTTAGTATTTCTTTTATTTGTTTTTTTGTGTGGAATAATTTAAAAAAAACGCGAACCGACTTCGGGCCGTACCCGAGCGGGACTCCGCCCGGGGGCAGCCTTTAAATAGCACCGCCCCGAGCCGCCCCAGCCCACCGCGCCCGAAACCCAAGCCACCGCCACCGCCGCCGCCGGACCCGCCGCCCGAGGTAAAAAAGAAAAAAAAGTCGCGGTTTTTTTCGGTTTTTTAAATAGATCGGTTTTTCTGATTTATTTATTTAGCGAGCGTTCATCCGTTCGTTCGTTCTAGCGAACGTTCGTCGTTTTTCTTTTCTCAGATTAAATCCGCGATTTTTCTGATCGCGATTCCTGATCCGATTTTCGTTTTAGTATAATTTTTCGCTCGGTTATCGGAATCAGGCGATTCAAGCGCCTGGAGTTTCATCTCGAAACCCTCTAACCGTTTAACCAACTTAAACAAGTTTTTTTAGATGAATACTTATTGTATGCTTGTGTTGATTTGTAAATGAAGCCTGTTTTTTTTGTTTTGCCGTTTGACTTTCGTTGCTTCGTTTGATTTGATTCTTTTTGCAACCGGAGTTCTTAAGTTGAACTTTCTGGTTAGATCTCTTATTTGAGTTTTACCTGTGCATTAGATGAATACTTATTGTATGCTTGTTTGTTTGTCTTGCGATAGAATACCCGGAGTGCGCCGCCTGTTACTTCGAATCTCTAGGTTTCGCGGATCATCAGCAAGGCAAGTAACACTTTGATCATACCTCCTACTACCCAGTTTTATTGCATTAGATAAATCCTCAAACATTGCATGATTAGGATCTAATTAAATTGTGGGATGGGAAGTAGTTGAGGTAGTACCTATTACCTGTTTATTATCAAACCTTTGGGAGTTACTTCTACGTTTGCCTATTATGCCATGCTATGCTAGTAGACGTGGATTGGGTGAGTGATATCCATGACAGATGTGAGTTTGTTAATTAATGGTTTATCTAAGGTGGCAACTTAAACACACATCTGGGTGGATTGAGGTACCTGGGTATTCCAGGATTGCCTGTTTTTCTTTATGGACCGCCACCCAGGCCCAAAGGGATCATGAGATTTTTCATACTAGAAACTTCCGTGTGCAGCCACAAGCTATTATGGGCTCTAGCATAGTTGATTAAGTCGTGCGAACTCTTACAGGGTAGACTAGCAGATGTAGGGGAAAGTAGGTGTAACGGTCTATCCATCGTAAGGTGCTAGCGCTTCTGAAAGACTATGTCTCGGTCATCCGTCTTCTCAAACACCATGTAGTGCGAGAAACCAAACGGAGGCGATTGAGTCTTGTGGGGAAAAGTGCGCAAACCTCTGCAGAGTGTAATAAACTAATCATGGTTAGCCGTGTCCCCGGTTATGGACATCTTGAGTATCTAGTACTTGGATTATCATGTGAATCTCAACATGTTACTCTAAATTAATTTTGTTGGGTTTGTTTAATGATGATGCTTAATTGGGATTGAGAATGTTGTCAACCATTCTCAATGTTTAACAACCACCATGATAGTAATTAAATTTATTCCTTGTGAGTAGGGAAAAATTGGCTTTACGCAAAACTGTAACCATAGAGCTTTCCACCAGCCAAATATGCATATAGTATAGCTGTTTCATTCCATTACTCTCTATGTGTTACTTTGCCAGCATATTCCATGTGCTGACCCGTTTCGGGCTGCAACGTTAATGTTGCAGACTTTTCAGACGACGATTAAGGATTTTTTAGGTCGTGGTTCTATACTCAGTGATGCCGTTGGAGTTGATGGACTCACTTATCTTCCAAGCCTTCCGCTGTTATCATTATTAGATGGCCTTAAGCCATATTTATTGTAATAAGTTCTCTATTGAGACACTCGATGTAATAAGTGTGTGATTGCTACTCTATTATAAATCCTCCGAGTACTGTGTGGTGTCAGCATTACTGATCCAGGGATGACACCTGAGCACAGAGATCAGACTGTTTGAGGTCTGGTCGCTACAGAGATGGTATCAGAGCACACGCTGACTGTAGGACACGACCACTAAGCTAAAGACCTAGATCACTATCACTCTCTTCTCTTTCTGCTTCTCATCTTTTCTACTCTATTCTTTAGGATGGCGGATGCAAGGAACAAGTTCACGCAAGCGGATGAAGATACACCCTTTGGACGTCACTTGAAGGAAGTCACTAGATACCTGAACATAGGAGTACCAAGCTTCACCGAAACCTACAACGCCACCTTACCTGAAGAAGAGCGCTGGATGATTCAAGTTCAAGTTCCAGGAAGGACGTTCATGCCAGTCACTGAGCCCATAGAGTTTTCTTTTGATGCACCAACTTGGAGTCTAGGAAAGAGCATGGTAGCTCACATCGCCATGGGACGCATTGGAGAAGTCTACCGCAATGATCTCAAGGATACTATCTACCAGATTTGTGGGCGCCGAGATGAGCACTGGGAGATGATCAGCAACAGAAAGGATAGATCAATTGCAGCTTTTATCCAGGAATTAAACCAGCACATTCGACGACAGGAGAACCAGATGTGCACCGACATGATAGACCTAAAGAAGGCAAGGACAAGAATCAAAGAACTGGAGGAAGAACTCAAGGCTACACGTGAAGATTATGAAGAAGAAATTGAAGTATTGGTGGAGAAGAATGACGATCTGATCAAGAAGATCAGAATATTTATTTGAGGCCCTACACTAGTAGAAGAAGACGAAGAATCCAAGGAGATTCTCCCAGAAGACTACATCATCATAGACGACACCGACTCGGACCCAGATGATAGCGATGATGACTATGTTGATGAAGTCGGAGCAGATATCATGGAGTCTGCAACCGAAGAATATTTCTAGTAGACCACCTCATCAGTAGTAGTAGTCCACCATGTAAATACAATAGTCCGATCACTTTTGCGATAGTTAGATCGATTGTATGCCCTTGTTTGATTGAATGAAGTGAATTGTTTGCTTTTGCCTCGTGTGCATATGGGTAGTGTTTTCTCTTTAGACCCCTCTATTCTTAAATCTCATCTTTTCTAAACCCTCAGATGCCGCCGAGACGTGACCCTGGATTTACCTTTCCACAGGAGCTCACCCAGTTGATCCAGCAGTAGAACACCCTGATGCAGTTGCTAGTCCAGAATCAGAATTAGGGGAACAACAAAAACAACCCACCACCACCACTTGTTGATCACTTAGCCCGTTTTCTTAGGCTAAATCCACCGGTGTTTTCCAGTAGCACCGAGCCGATAGTAGCATATGATTGGCTCCACAAGACAGCTAGAGAGTTGACCACGACAGGATGCACAGATGCGGAGAAGGTGAAGTTTGCCGCGCATCAGCTTGAAGGACCCGCGGTATCATGGTGGGAGAATTTCACAGCCACTTTCCCCGTCGACACTGTCACATGGGACCAGTTTCAGCAGGCTTTTCGTACTGCCCATGTTTCAACAGGAGCTATGGCCATGAAGAAGCGTGAGTTTCGCAACTTGCGCCAAGGAGGACGGACAGTTATCCAGTATGTGGAGGACTTTAGTAAATTAGCATGTTATGCCCCAGATGACGTTGCTACCAATGTAGCTAAGCAGGAGAAGTTTCTGGAAGGACTAAATGATGAGTTGAGCATGCAATTGATGATAGCAACCTTCAACAACTACCAGGAGTTGGTAGATCATGCTCTTATGATTGAAGGCAAGCAACAGCAAATTGAGAATCGCAAGAGGAAGTATGGACAAGGAAAGTACAATTCTGGAGCAGCGGAAGCCACGTTTTACCCCTAGATCGGGAGGACATTTTCAGCATACCCATGGAGGAGGTGGCTCGCACAATCACAATGGCACCAAGAATGGTAATGGCAATGGAGGAAGCAACGGCCAGAACCGTACCAACCCATCAACCCCAGCCAAGAAAGACCTGAGCCAAGTCACTTGCTTTAAGTGTCAGAAGACCGGACATTATGCCAATGAATGTCCTGAAGGCCAGAATGGCAATGGAAGCTCTAGGAAGAAGCCGAACCCTTTCAATAGGGGACAGGTGAACCATGTTAACGTGGAGGAGGTTGAAGAGAAGCCGGATGCGGTAATCGGTAAGTTTTTGGTTAAGTCATTTACTGCACTCGTTCTTTTTGATACCGGTGCATCGCATTCATACATATCAAGGGGATTTGTGGATAAGTATAACCTGCCCACTAAGGTTCTTAGAACACCTATGCTAGTAAGCTCACCAGGAGTGGAATATATGGCCAGACAAGGATGTTTTCAAGTGACATTGAGTACAGGTAGGCATGTGTTTCCCTCGGATTTAATCATTTTGGAATCACAAGGATTGGATGTAATTCTGGGTATGGATTAGCTATCGATGTATGGAGGAAACATCGATTGCGCCAGTAAGACAATTTTGCTTACCACCCCAGAAGGGAGAAGGATCAAGTATGTATCCCGACATATGCCAAAAGGGACTCAAGTAAATTGTTTAATAGGAGTTGTGCAGGAGGAAGTACTAGTGGTAAGGGATTTCCCTGAAGTATTTCCAGAAGAGTTGCCAGGCATGCCACTGGATAGAGATATTGAGTTTTTGATTGAGATATTGCCAGGCACAGGGCCAATATCGAAGAGACCATACAGGATGCCTGCAAAGGATTTGGTGGAAATTAAGAAGCAAATTAAGGAGTTACTGGATAAAGGTTATATTCGCCCAAGTTCTTCACCTTGGGGATCACTAGTACTTCTAGTGGAGAAAAAGGATGGATCGTTAAGGATGGTTGTTGATTATCGTGGGTTGAATGAAGTAACGATTAAGAACAAGTACCCACTACCAATGATCAATGATCTATTTGATAGATTGCAAGGAGCTAAGGTATTTTCCAAGATCGATCTGCGATCATGATACCACCAGTTGAAGATTCGAGAACAGGATATACCTAAGACGGCTTTTACCACCAGGTATGGGCTGTACGAGTATACCGTTATGTCATTTGGTCTGACTAACGCACCTGCCTATTTTATGAACATGATGAACGAAGTGTTTATGGAGTTCTTGGATAAGTTCTTCGTGGTGTTCATTGATGATATTCTGGTTTACTCGAAGAATGAAGAGGAGCATAAGGAACATTTGCGATTGGTACTTGAGAAGCTCAGAGAACATCAACTATATGCCAAGTTTAGCAAATGTGAGTTTTGGTTGAAGGAAGTAGGATTCCTCAGACACGTTATATCCGGAGAAGGTATAGCAGTAGATCCCACTAAAGTAGATACCGTGACCAAGTGGGAAGCACCAACCACAGTTGGCGAGATCCGGAGTTTCCTTGGACTCGCAGGATACTACCGGAGATTCATTGAGAATTTATCCAAGATTGCAAAACCTATGACGGAGTTATTAAAGAAGGATACCAAGTTCATATGGACTGGGGAGTGTAAGGCTAGTTTCCAGGAGTTGAAGAAATGCTTGGTTACTTCACCAGTATTGATTTTGCCAGACCAGACCAAGGATTATGAGGTGTATTGCGACGCTTCACGTCGAGGACTTGGAGCAGTGCTTATGAAGGAAGGGAGAGTTGTTTCATATGCCTCAAGACAGCTTAAGCCCCATGAGTTGAATTATGCTATGCATGATTTGGAGTTAGCAGCCGTAGTGCATGCACTGAAGACTTGGAGACATTTTCTGATTGGAAACCATTGCGAGGTGTACACGGATCACAAGAGTTTGAAATACATTTTCACGCAGAAGGAGTTAAACCTCAGACAAAGGAGATGGTTAGAGCTCATCAAGGATTATGATATGAGATTGCATTATCATCCCGGAAAGGCTAATGTAGTAGTTGACGCATTGAGCCCTAAGAGCCATGTCAATACACTAATGACGGGAGGAATACCAAGGGAGTTAGCCAAAAATCTTCGAGAGTTATGTTTGGAAATAGTTCTGAGAGGCTATGTAGTAGCATTGGAGATTTAGTCAACTTTGATGGATAGAATCAGAGAAGCTCGGAAGACTGACAAGGAGATTGCCTCTATAAAGGAGAAAATAAGCGAAGGAAAGGCTAAAGGATTTCGTGAGGATGAGCACGACACCCTATGGTTTGAAGACCGTGTTTATGTGCCCAATGACCCGGAGATCAGGAAGTTGATTCTGCAAGAGGCACACGATTCACCATATTCGATTCACCCAGGAAATACCAAGATGTATTTGGATTTGAAGGATATTTTCTGGTGGACCGGAATGAAGAAAGATATTGCGGAGTATGTAGCAGTTTGTGATGTATGTCAGAGAGTAAAGGCAGAGCATCAGAAGCCAGCAGGATTGCTACAACCATTGCCGATACCCGAATGGAAGTGGGATAAGTTAGGCATGGATATTATCACGGGATTACCCAGGACTCGTCCAGGCTATGACTCGATTTGGGTTGTAGTTGATCGGTTGGCGAAAGTAGCTCATTTCATCCCGGTAAAGACCACTTATACCAGTGCGAAGTTGTGCAAGATATACATGACCAGGATTGTATGCTTACATGGAGTCCCAAGGAGCATTGTATCGGATAGAGAAACCCAGTTTACCTCAAAGTTCTGGAATCAGTTGCACGAAACTTTGGGTACCAGGCTAGAGTTCAACACAGCTTTTCATCCACAGACCGATGGACAGACCAAGAGAGTCAATCAGATTTTGGAGGACATGCTGAGAGCTTGTGCGCTAGATTATGGATCTAGTTGGGACGACAATTTGCCATATGCAGAATTCTCTTACAACAACAGTTATCAATCCAGTTTAAAGATGGCCCCTTTTGAAGCCTTGTACGGAAGAAGGTGCCGAACTTCGTTGTCATGGGATGAAGTTGGAGACCACCAGTTGTTTGGACCTGATTTGATTAAGGAGTCTGAACAGAAGGTGAAATTAATTCGCGATAGGCTCAAGGTAGCTCAATCCAGACAGAAGAGCTACGCAGATTCCAAAAGCAAGGAGACAGTTTACGAAGTCGGAGACAAAGTTTATCTTCGAGTATCCCCACTTCGAGGAACAAAGCGCTTTGGTGTTAAGGGAAAGTTAGTGCCACGATTCGTAGGACCATACCGAGTTTTGGAACATATGGGAGAAGTGGCCTACAAGTTGGAAATTGTCCGAAGGATTGTCAGGAGTTCATGATGTGTTCCACGTTTCTCAGTTGAAGAAGTGCCACGCGGACATGGCTGACATACCCTTGAGAGACACAGTGCCATTGGAAGCAATTCGGTTGGACAGTGATTTGGCCTATGAAGAGAAACCAGTTAAGATTCTCGAGTTTGCCAGCCGAGTCACCCGCAGCAAGGTTATCAAGTTTTGTAAGGTTCAGTGGAGCCACCACACGGAGGATGAAGCCACCTGGGAGCGAGAGGAAGATTTGCTCAAGGACCACCCTCACCTATTTTCTAGCCAACCCGAATCTCGAGGGCGAGATTCATCTTAAGGGGGGTAGGTTTGTAACATCCCAAACTTTAAATTTGGAATGTTATACACTAGACCATCAAAGCATATCATAATTTATTTGCTTTTAGCTTTGATCCTAGAAATTCTACGCAACTCAAGGACCCACGGAGAGAGTTGGGGATTTCGTTATTTTCATATTTGAGTTTTCTCAAATTTTGAGAATAGGATCATTTGATTTTAATTATTTTATCATCAATTATTTCTATTACAAAAATATGAGAGAGGGAATAAAATGACTTTCCCAAAATAAATAAATATTGAGGATTTAATAATAAAATCAAACAAGATTTTATTTCAGAGTTTTTCGGTATTTTATTTGAATTTAGGAAAAATGTGCGTTTTTCAAAATTGCATTTGGGCCCCAAATAAATGTTCACCTTGTGCGGCTTGATTTTAGAAGCCCGGGAAAAATTATTTCGGGATTTTTGGAGTCCGTTTAGTATTTCTTTTATTTGTTTTTCTGCGCAGAATAATTTAAAAAAAAACGCGAACCGACTTCGGGCCATACCCGAGCGGGACTTCGCCCGGGGGCAGCCTTTAAATAGCGCCGCCCCGAGCCGCCCCAGCCCACCACGCCCGAAACCCTAGCCGCCGCTGCCCGCCGCCAACGCCGCCGCCGGACCCGCCGCACGAGGTAAAAAAAAGAAAAAATGTCGCGGTTTTTTTTAAGTTTCGGTTTTTTTAAATAGATCGGTTTTTCCGATTTATTTATTTAACGAGCGTTCGTCCGTTCATTCGTTCTAGCGAGCGTTCGTCGTTTTTCTTTTCTCGGATTAAATCCGTGATTTTTCTGATCATGATTCCTGATCCGATTTTCGTTTTAGTATAACTTTTCGCTCGTTTATCGGAATCAGGCGATTCAATTGCCTGGAGTTTCGTCTCGAAACCCTCTAACCGTTTAACCAACTTAAACAAGTTTTTTTAGATGAATACTTATTGTATGCTTGTGTTGATTTGTAAATGAAGCCTGTTTTTTTTGCCGTTTGACTTTCGTTGCTTCGTTTGATTTGTTTCTTTTTGCAAACCGGAGTTCTTAAGTTGAACTTTCTGGTTAGATCTCTTATTTGAGTTTTACCTGTGCATTAGATGAATACTTATTGTATGCTTGTTTGTTTGTCTGCGATAGAATACCCGGAGTGCGCCGCCTGTTACTTCGAATCTCTATGTTTCGCGGATCATCAGCAAGGCAAGTAACACTTTGATCATACCTCCTACTACCCAGTTTTATTGCATTAGATAAATCCTCAAACATTGCATGATTATGATCTACTTAAATTGTGGGATGGGAAGTAGTTGAGGTAGTACCTATTACCTGTTTATTATCAAACCTTTGGGAGTTACCTCTACGTTTGCCTATTATGCCATGCTATGCTAGTAGACGTGGATTGGGTGAGTGATATCCATGACAGATGTGAGTTTTGTTAATTCAATGGTTTATCTAAGGTGGCAACTTAAACACACATCTGGGTGGATTGAGGTACCTGGGTATTCCAGGATTTCCTGTTTTTCTTTATGGACCGCCACCCAGGCCCAAAGGGATCATGGGATTTTTCATACTAGAAACTTCCATGTGCAGCCACAAGCTATTATGGGCTCTAGCATAGTTGATTAAGTCGTGCGAACTCTTACAGGGTAGACTAGCAGATGTAGGGGAAAGTAGGTGTAACGGTCTATCCATCGTAAGGTGCTAGCGCTTTTGAAAGACTATGTCTCGGTCATCCGTCTTCTCAAACACCATGAAGTGCGAGAAACCAAACGGAGGCGATTGAGTCTTGTGGGGAAAAATGCGCAAACCTCTGCAGAGTGTATAAACTAATCATGGTTAGCCGTGTCCCCGGTTATGGACATCTTGAGTATCTAGTACTTGGATTATCATGTGAATCTCAACATGTTACTCTAAATTAATTTTGTTGGGTTTGTTTAATGATGATGCTTAATTGGGATTGAGAATGTTGTCAACCATTCTCAATGTTTAACAACTACCATGATAGTTAATTAAAATTTATTCCTTTGTAGCAGGGAAAAATTGTCTTTACGCAAAACTGTAACCATAGGGCTTTCCACCAGCCAAATATGCATATAGTATAGCAGTTTCATTCCATTACTCTCTATGTGTATCTTTGCCAGCATATTCCATGTGCTGGCCCGTTTCGGGCTGCAACGTTAATGTTGCAGACTTTTCAGACGACGATTAAGTAGTTTTTAGGTCGTGGTTCTATACTCAGTGATGCCGTTGGAGTTGATGGACTCACTTATCTTCCAAGCCTTCCGCTGTTATCATTATTAGATGGCCTTAAGCCATATTTTTTGTAATAAGTTCTCTATTGAGACACTCGATGTAATAAGTGTGTGATTGCTACTCTATTATAAATCCTCCGAGTACTGTGTGGTGTCAGCATTACTGATCCAGGGATGACACCTGAGCACTCTCTAGTCTGGCAAACTCCAGACCAGCGATGTCTCTACCATAGTCTCGTGTGCGACTGACATCCTGTGTTGGTGATTCGATTTCTGGATTTTGTGATAAGTGAGAGAAGAGAAAGACTGAAGAGTAGAAAAGATAAGAAATCCTACCGCCTACGTTCCTTGTTCAAGTGCGTTCGCCTACTTCTATGTGGGAAACCTGCAGTGAACTTCCTTCAGTGATCTATGGACTTGTATCCTCATGGTTCGAAGTGGCTTTGGATGTTGCGGTGGAATGGACTTCTTCTCGCGACCTACTAAGTTCAAGTTCAAGGTCCTTCCTGCAAGTACGGTCAGTGACTCGGGTAAGAGTTTTCTTTTGATGCACCAACTTGGAGTCTAGGAAAGAGCATGGTAGCTCACATCGCCATGGGACGCATTGGAGAAGTCTACCGCAATGATCTCAAGGATACTATCTACCAGATTTGTGGGCGCCGAGATGAGCACTGGGAGATGATCAGCAACAGAAAGGATAGATCAATTGCAGCTTTTATCCAGGAATTAAACCAGCACATTCGACGACAGGAGAACCAGATCCCAGAATAGTAAAGAAGTGTTTCTTTTGCCGTTTGACTTTCGTTGCTTCGTTGATTTGATTTCTTTTTGCAAACCGGAGTTCTTAAGTTGAACCTTCTGGTTAGATCTCTTATTTGAGTTTTACCCGTGCATTAGATAAATACTTATTGTATACTTGTTTGTTTGTCTGCGATAGAATACCCGAAGTGCGCCGCTTGCTATTTCGAATCTCTAGGTTTCGCGGATCATCAACAAGGCAAGTAACACTTTGATCATACCTCCTACTACCCAGTTTTATTGCATTAGATCAATCCTCAAACATTGCGTGATTAGGATCTAATTAAATTGTGGGATGGGAAGTAGTTGAGGTAGTACCTATTACCTGTTGTATTATCAAACCTTTGGGAGTTACTTCTACGTTTGCCTATTATGCCATGCTATGCTAGTAGACGTGGATTGGGTGAGTGATATCCATGACAGATGTGAGTTTGTTAATTAATGGTTTATCTAAGGTGGCAACTTAAACACATGTCTAGGTGGATTGAGGTACCTGGGTATTCCCAGGATTGCCTGTTTTTCTTTGATGGACCGCCACCCAGGCCAAAGGGATCATGAGATTTTTTCATACTAGAAAACTTTTCCATGTGCAGCCACAAGCTATTATGGGCTCTTAGCATAGTTGATTAAGTCGTGCGAACTCTTAACAGGGTAGACTAGCAGATGTAAGGGGAAGAGGGTAACGGTCTATCCATCGTAAGGCGAGCGCTTCTGAAAGACTATGTCTCATCCGTTTCTCAAACACCATGAGTGCGAGAAACCAAACGGAGGCGGATCGAGTCTTGTGGGGAAAAGTGCACAAACTTCTGCAGAGTGTATAAACTAATCAATGGTTAGCCGTTGTCCCGGGCTATGGACATCTTGAGTATCTAGTACTTGGATTAATCATGTGAATCTCAACATGTTACTCCTAAATTAATTTTGTTGGGTTTTGTTAATGATGATGCTTAATTGGGATTGAGAATGGTGTCAACCATTCTCATGTTTAAACAACTCCCATGATAGTTAATTAAAATTTATTCTTTGTAGCAGAAAAATTGTCTTTACGCAAAACTGTAACCATAGGGCTTTCACAGCCAAATATGCACATAAGTATAGCAGTTTCATTCCAATTACTCTCTATGTGTTACTTGCCAACATATTCCATGTGCTGGCCCGTTTCGGCTGCAACGTTAATGGTGCAGAATTTTCAGACGACGATTAAGGAGTTTTTAGGTCGTGGTTCTAATACTTCAGTGAATGCCGTTGGAGTGATGGACTCACTTATCTTCCAACCTTCCGCTGTTATCATTATTAGGGCCTTAAGCATATTTTTTGTAATAAGTTCTCTATTGAGACACTCGATGTAATAGTGTGTGATTGCTACTCTGTTAAATCTCCGAGTACTGTGGTGTTGTCAGCATTACTGATCCAAGGGAAATGACACCTGAGCACAGAGATCAGACCGTTTGAGGTCTGGTCGCTACAGAGATGGTATCAGAGCACACGCTGACTGTAGGACACGGCCAGTAAGCTAAAGACCTAGAACACTATTCACTCTCTTCTCTTTCTAACTTCTCATCTTTTCTATTCTTTAGGATGGCGGATGCAAGGAACAAGTGCACGCAACCGGATGAATATACACCCTTTGGACATCACTTGAAGGAAGTCACTAGATACCTGAACATAGGAGTACCAAGCTTCACCGGAACCTACAATGCCACCTTACCTGAAGAAGAGCGCTGGATGATTCAAGTTCAAGTTCCAGGAAGGACGTTCATGCCAATCACTGAGCCCATAGAGTTTTCTTTTGATGCACCAACTTGGAGTCTAGGAAAGAGCATGGCACCTGAGCACAAAGATCAGAACGTTTGAGGTCTGGTCGCTACACAACAAGACTTACATCAGAACTATCTACATATGCATCAGTATCAATAAAGGGGGTGGTGGAGTTTAACTGCAGCAAGCCAGCTTTGACTCAGTGGCTAACCTGAACTATGACTGCAAGCAACTCTTTTGAGGTGGCGCACACGAGTCCACATATTCACCAATCAATACACCACTATGGATCCGCTCCCGTCTACCTACGAGAACGCCATCCATAGCACTCACGCTTATCTTGCGCATTTTAGAGTATCCACTTTCACTTGTCTATGAACTGTTATAGGCAACCCAGAAGTCCTTTACCGCGGACGCGGCTATTCGAATAGTTTATACCCTGCAGGGGTGTACTTCATCACAAATGTTTCCACCACTTAGCGCCTGCACACGACATGTGCTCGACAGACTTCAAGCGAAAGCCGACGTGGGTGTAGACCACGACCTGACTAACCACACAAGTCTCTAGTCCAGGTTTATCGCCTATTCGGGTCCCATCCGCGAGGAGATCCGGCCGAAGTTTCGCTCATAGCCCCAAATGATGTGTGCAGGGTTCCCGAGACACCAAACGGGCGCCCGATACACCATGCCACGGTGTATCTACCGCATCATAGCCCACCCCTAGGGTCAGTGCTACGCATGGCCGCCAACACATATCCTATAAACACCAGAAACTAGTTGCAACTCCTGGACAGAGGACGAGAGGGGTCGGTAAGTCGAGCGGGGTCATATTTTAGGGCCCAATGTGTGGTAGTAGCTGTTTCATGGATCACAAACACAAAACTCAGTTCCTGAGAACGGTTTCAATGAGACAACCCACCATGTACTCCTACATGGCCTCTCACCGCTACCTTTACCAAATCGTGTTCACACACTTAGCTCACACACAGTAGGGCATGTTCACAACTTTCCAATTCATTCCCGATGGATCAGACCTGACACAACTGTAAGCAATAGCAGGCATGACAAGCAAACCTGAATGAGTAGGCACATCAAGGCTCAAACAACTCCTACTCATGCTAGTGGGTTTCATCTATTTACTGTGGCAATGACAGGTCATGCAAAGGAAAGGGGTTCAACTACCGCGGCATGTAACGGTTGAATCGTTGTTATCCTAATGCAGTAAAAGAGAGCAGGAGCGAGAGAGTGGGTTTGTATCGGAATGAACAAGGGGGTTTTGCTTTCCTGGCACTTCTGAAGATAATATAGTTCTTCATCGGTGTCATCGATCACGTTGTCGGAAACATCATCGACTGAGAGGGGACGGTTACCGGCAAACAGAGAAGGACACAATCAATGCAATGCAACAATATGATGCATGAATGTGACATGGCAATATGCTGTTGATTGGTCTAATGCAACTAGCAACAAGTTAAATGGAGTTGGTTTGAACACTAGGTTCAAATTCAAACTCCACATGTGCTTTCTTAAATACCATTTAATCGAATTGTCCTAAACAGAGGATATAAGTTGCTCTAACACGCATGAAAATGCCATAAACAGATTCCTTGAATTTTTCTGATAATTTTTCATACATAAATTATTTCATTCTGAGTTACAGATTATTTTCTATGATTTTTAGAAGTTTTAGGCATTTTCTGAAAATAAATAAATCATTTAGATTTATTTAAAATCCAGAAAAGGTTTTACTACGTCAGCATGACGTAAGAGTGACATCATCAGGTCAACTGTGGCTGGCCAGGTCAAACCTGACCAGTGGGGCCTACTGGTCAGTGACACACCGCTGGCATGAGTCACTGACGTGTGGGGCCGGTCAAAGGCCACATCAGCAAGTCAAACAGACGTGTGGGACCAGCTGGGTTAATAACTAGTCTAAACAGAACATTAAGTTAAACTAAACAGGCACTGGGCCCACATGGCAGTGGCTCTAGGGGGTTTTAGCAGGGTCGTTAGCACTAATTAAGCCAGCGCCACGTCAGCTCGCCGGAGCTTGGTCGGCGGTGACCAAATACGCGGCGGGGTTTCGCCGGAGTTGCTCGGGTTTCTCGTGCGGGTCACTGTTTGGCGCACTGGGGGCACCAGGAGGAAGCCCTCGCTCGGCAGCATCGAGTAGAGGCAGCAGCAGGGCGCAGGGTGGCCGGAGCTCGCCGGAGCAGAGGTCGCGGTGGCGCCGGAGTTCGGGCGGAGAGGGTAAGAGGGCTACGGTGCAAGGCAGGGCGAGGGAGTGCCTGCATTAGGCTCCTGAGGACGCACTGAATGCGGTGGTGCGCTCGGACGCGTGCTTGCACGGCCGTAGCCACGTCGGCAACATGGCCGGCGGCGAGGAGCGCTCGGGCTCGAAGGGGGCGGTGGCTATGTGGCGTAATCAAGCATGGGAAGTAGGGGGCTAGGTAGAGGAGCTCACGGCGGATCCAGAGAGCTGGTCGGCGGCCTTGGGGAAGCGCGGACGGCGGCGAACGATGGTGGCGATCTCCGGTGGCCGAGGTTGAAGAAGACGATGCCGAGGACAAAGCAGGGCTTCCCGGCTCGCTTGGCTCGGTGCAGAAGGCGTAGGCGACAGTGGAGGAGCCTCTAGGCATGTCGAGGTGGCGAGGGGAGCATGGTGGCCACGACAAACGGCGACGGTGGTGATGAGCTCCACTCGAGAGGAGATGGGGGGAGAACCAGGGGAGAGGAGAGCTGCGAGGGGAGGAGGGCTCGATTCGGACGGCGCCTGCGTCCTAATCCAGCTCGGTGGAGCCCTCCAGGAAGCAGGAGGTGGCCGGCATGCGACGTGCGCGCGGTGGGCACGCGCCATCGTCCTCCTGGCAGGGGAGGAAGACGACAGGGGGGAGGCCAGTGGGCTGGGCTGGGCCAGGGAGGTGAGCGGCAGGTAACTCTTCCCTCTTCTCTTTTCTGTTTTCATTTATTTAATTCTCTGTTGTTTGTTTTGAATTAGTAGAAATACTAATCCATTTTAGAAAATTCTGAAAATAATCATAGGCACCTTTGGAATTACTCCCAACAGCCTAAAATTACTTTCAAAAGTATTTGGGCATTTAAAAGTATTTATAGTATTTTAAATGCCCAAATGCAAATAGTTATGTCTTAATTAAAGAAATCCAAAATGGCTCCAAAATTTATGAACCCATTTTTGGCAGAGGTTTTAGCCAGAACCAAAAATGATGAACATTTTTTAAGGGCATATTGGGTTCATTGAAAATATTTAAAGTTGGGCCTATTTGCATTGCTTTGGTGTTAGGGGTTTGATCATCCCCATTTCAGTTTCATAAAAAATAAACATGATGCCATGATGATCATGCAAGAGTAAGCAAAGCTAAGCTAGGGCTGTGACAACTCACCCCCACTAAACGAGAATCTCGTCCCGAGATTCAAGACGTGAGGTAAGAGGAAAGGGGGGGTCACAAAACTATCACAATCTTCATGGTCCATTTGCCCTTCTCAAGAACGTTGATTCTATCATCATGTTGATCTTGACATCTTTGCTTTCGAGATCTTCATCCAACACGACGACAGAGATAAACTCTACAGGATTCGATCTTCTCGAAGATCGAGCAACTCATGATCAATTCATGGAATGAAATGTTGAAACATCTCTTGAGTTGAGACAGACAACACACATCGAGAGGGATGGAAGAAACAATTGACGAAGGTTTAATTTGGTAGGCTATAATTCCATGCTTAAGATGATGGTGCATGGGTTCAAGATGGTGAGGGGTTAACTTGACCTTAACACCAAAGCGGGGCACCTTAGGAAAGGTGACTCATAGATTTAATCCCTTAAGTGGCAAAAAGAATTACTTTTGATATAGAGATCATTGAGACTCTTTATACCAGCCTAAGGCAATCACAATCGATCGTTTGATGGAGTTCGGAAGAATGGCACACTCGGACTAGAGTGGACGATGTGGACTACCTTTTTGAAGACAACACAATGGATGATTTCTGCTTATCATCGAGAAGGATTAGCGCCCATGGTAAGACCACTTTGAAGATGATCATAAACAATTACTGAGAGTCATGCCATGGTAGAATGGCACCGTGGTGGTGCATGTTGGGAACAAAATGCAAATGCTGGGAATGATTCTAGTAACTGGGGAGAAGGTTCACCAGCAAAGGTGATTCCACCAGTTGGATGGCTATCGAACAACCGAGAGAACGGAGGCACATTCTAGTTAACGACAACATCAGAACCTAGTGCCTGAGCGTGCTCTCAAGAACTTGAGCATTTCCATACTCATCAAGGTCTTACCAACATCCGTGCCGAGGATCCTGGCAACACATCTTACTACCATGATGAATAGTGATGGACAATGCGGATGCAAAGGAAGATAACACCTTCCCAGATTTCACCTTAGCGAGGCCAAGGGAACGAGATCTGGACGATCGACCGAGAGACATTTAGCACTCTGCTTCTAATGTACTCCTTGATGTGCTAGCGTAACCCATTTATAGATATGGTTTGATACCTAGAACATCAAGTAAAAGGTCGGACTCTGGGAGCACAAGGGTCCATAAGGAGTAACTATTGGGGTAAACCCTACGAAATCCTTATGGGGAGGTGGCCAACTTGCCAAACAAGATACTACAATAACAGGTCTTCCGGCTAGGTGTGTTGGCCACGACATCCACCTTACCGATTACGGAGACCAATATTATAATTCTTGGGAAATGTTCGAACCATCATATCTGCCTGAGATTCAGATCTAGTTGGTACAGGATACTTCAGACTCAACATGTCTGAAAAGGAAAGTTTGCAACACAAATCGACGAGATGATGTTGCGAGAATCTCGGGAGATGAACTATGATAGTAAGCTCCAAAACATGAGCTGTTACTGCTACACGCACGTGAACACGCTGTCCAAGACAAGCATGACCACATGGTAGTCTTATAATAAAACACTACCGATATAAGGTGGGGAACCATCATTTGAGGTAACGAAGTTTCGTGCATGTCCATCTGGGCCCTTTAGGATTTGCACTTGAACTTCTTATCCTTGAATAAATCAACCAGTGGCTTGGCGTGCTAGGGAATACATATGGAACGAAGATGATGAGTCTATCAGACCATAGCATACTTTGCACATGCATGACTGACTTGGGATGACTCCAAAGGAAGCAAAACTAACTCTCTAAAATTCACGACGACTACTTGCATCAAATGCACATGAATTAGAGGAAGTCACTTCTTACAACAGACATATACCCCATGGCTAGCATGAAGGTAATGCTTTCAAAAGTTTCCAGCACTAGCTTAATGTTCATCACGGGTCAGGGAAAGACAAGGATGTTGTCGATGGGCTCAACAACAATTCATCTAGGTTTCCATAAGGATGGAATCCCGTAACCATGTGAACAAGGTGATAGTATTGGTCAGACCATAAGATATAATGGTGTAAGCTCGAGGAAACAACCATGAGTAAGACAACATTACGAACATCGTTGATTCTGATTTGATTTGACGTTAGCCCATAGTCAAATCAAAGATTGGGTAAGACAACAGATCAAACAATTGATCACGAGGATCAATCGATGAAAATATCACCTCTCTTCAACACACACACAAAGATACCCCCTTGGGATGAACTAAGTCGGCAAACTTTATCTCCCAACTCTCCAAGTTGTTGTTTAGCTTAACCAACTAGTTCAGGGGTATCAACACAGGTTCTTGGAGAAGGGTGGTTTGCAGGAAACCAACTCGATCACGAGCTCAACATAACGGTCATGGAACAACCTGGTGACACTTCCGAGAAGATATTCGGAAAATCACGAACCACCGATATGTTACTAAGCCCGAGAACAATCTTGCTTTTGAGGCAAGATGATATGATCAACAGAGCGATGGATTGACACAATCCTAACTCATTGACCGAAGAGTGCACCAGGGAAAATGAACTAGGTAGCACGACCAATCTTAGAATGGTGATTCAATAACAAACACACTAAGAATGAGATTAATGTCCATTAACTACCAAGCAACAGGGTTGCTAGGAGTATTGATTTCACACATCACGATTCACTTGTCGGCATTTCGGTTACAATAACACGGGTACCGAGGGAATAACAATGATGGCGAGAGGTATCACTATATCAAAGGTCATAAGAGATTGTGCAATTCCCATGACATACTTGATATAAAGAGGGTGATACCCCAAGGTGGAACAGATTAGAAGCTAGATTGGCATTCTTGATCTGCGGAGCACAACTGCTTTGACCCAATCCTAGAAATGGATGAGGTACTGGATTTTGTTACTCCTAGTCATTCTGAAATAGAATGACTCAACGGACCACAAGAGTAAAAGGCATCGATGAACGAATGCGTACATACTCTTGACTATCAATTGATAGACTAGGGTCAGAACATAACTGAAGAGTGACAACCCAAAAGGAACGTACAGTGTTCTGAGTTGTGGGTGCATAGATTAGTATGTCGAACGAGTTCAACATATTACTTCCAGATAACCCATGCAGAAAGGTAGAACTGGCAGAGTCACAATTATCACGGAGAACTCATCAGGAGCACTCTGGTCGTGACCTTTTGGTTCAAAAGAACTCCTGCCAAGAATGGTTCATGATAATTAGAAGAAGGATGTACCACGAACCTCGAGGACTATCGCAAAGGTTACTAATATCCTAAAGGAACTAGCAACACTATCAACATGAGGTAAGTAGGGTGAATCTCGGGTTCAAGAACACATGAATAGAATACCTACTACTACATGGCATCACGGGATGCTTTCGAGAATAATGGCCAGAATCACACACTAGGGATACAAAACATGGCTAGATCACTAGGTGACTCCTTAAAACACCTAGAGCCATAAAAATAGCTCCAACATATATGTCGAGGCAACAGAGTACCTCAACTCACCGATTAGTGTGATTAATCTGGCCCAAATGGACATCAGGAATAGGAGGAAGGGGTTTGCAATTGCATCAGACTAATTGGGGACCTGGGATGACTCGGACAACATAACGGCTGTAAATGCTCAAAAGATTTGAGACATCCTGCAAAATGGTGGCATAACCACTCAACAACATAATATCAAGGTTCTGAGGCCAGCTATGAACATATGGAAGTAGTAGGAACTGAACTGAAGCTTAAACTCAACAATCCTAGGCAACTACGGTTTAGTAACACATCATCCTGATAGATAGATGAGAAGGCCTAGTTCTTAAACCCCGTAGAAAAGAAGAGGTTGACTCAGATCAGAAGGACATAAGATATAAGGAGTAAAAAGAGCCTTACGTTCCCTTCCACAATCAATTCCCTTACATAACTAAAGCATTTCTAGACACAACTTCGACCGGTTTGGCTTGGTAATCCTACAGGCAGTCAGGCTCTGATACCAAAGCTGTCAGGACCCCGATTCCAAATCACATCGATCTAGCCAGTAACACCTCATATCACTTTGCGGCATCACGCACGGTATTCCCACGGGTGTCGCCTTACCATGGCCCGGGACTGTTTGCGCCTTTTGGCTCACGTATATGATAGTGTTGCTAGCATCCATATGACAGAGAACCCGGGCCGACATGGCTAGTCGTGAACCCAAAGTGGCACTAACCTATGGGGACAGGCATACATGAATCACATCAAGCATGTCAGTCAGCAGCGTGTGAATCCGGGCTGTCGCACTGGGCTAACAGGACTCCGGGAACCCGGGCTGTAGCAGGCTAGGCAGGACTCCGGATGTTACCGCGTGACATTTCCCCGAAGGGACAGACACAGGAACGAAGTGAAACACATGCCGACCAGTCAAGTGTCCTGAGCGGTAGTGCTGGGCTAACAGGACTCCAGTGAACCGGGCTGTAGCGGACTACTATGGCTCATGGAAGCACTATACTACATTTCCCCATAAGAGAGGCTGCCAAGGATAAACAACTAGATTGTCGGATCCCACACATACCAAGCATTTCAATCATACACACAATATGCTCGATATGTGTAAATACAACATGGCATCACAACATAACTATACAACTCAAGAATTTATTCATTAGGCTCCGAGGAGCGAGATATTACAAACATGGGTCTCATGACCCAACAATCATAGCATACAAATCAAGCACATGCGGAAGCTTAACATGTCTGAGTACAGACATCTACAAATGAAAAAGGCTAAGAAGCCTAACTATCTACCAGATCCTGCCGAGGGCACAAGATCGTAGCTGAGGTATCAAGCTAAACGTCGAAGTCCACACGGAACTTCTAGCAAGACTAACGTCTCTCTGTAAAACATAAACTAGGCAAACGTGAGTACAAATGTACCCAGGAAGACTTACATCAGAATTATCTACATATGCATCGGTATCAATAAAGGGGTTGGTGGAGTTTAACTGCAGCAAGCCAGCTTTGACTCAGTGGCTAACCTGAACTACGACTGCAAGCAACTCTTTTGAGGTGGCGCACATGAGTCCACATATTCACCAATCAATACACCTCTATGGATCCGCTCCCGTCTACCTAGGAGAACGCCATCCATAGCACTCACGCTTATCTTGCGCATTTTAGAGTATCCACTTTCACTTGTCTATGAACTGTTATAGGCAACCCAGAAGTCCTTTACCGTGGACGCGGCTATTCGAATAGTTTTATACCCTGCAGGGGTGTACTTCGTCACACATGTTTCCACCACTTAGCGCCTGCACACAACATGTGCTCGGCAGACTTCAAGCGAAAGCCGACGTGGGTGTAGACCATGACCTGACTAACCGCACAAGTCTCTAGTCCAGGTTTATCGCCTACTTGGGTTCCATCCGCGAGGAGATCCGGCCGAAGTTTCGCTCACAGCCCCAAACGATGTGTGCAGGGTTCCCGAGATACCAAACGGGCGCCCGGTACACCGTGCCACGGTGTATCTACCGCATCATAGCCCACCCCTAGGGTCAGCACTACGCACGGCCACCAACACATATCCTATAAACACCAGAAACTAGTTGCAACTCCTGGACAGAGGACGAGAGGGGTCAGTAAGTCGAGCGGGATCATATTTCAGGGCCCAGTGTGTGGTAGCAGTCGTTTCATGGATCACAAACACAGAACTCAGTTCCTGAGAACGGTTTCAATGAGACAACCCACCATGTACTCCTACATGGCCTCTCACCGCTACCTTTACCAAATCGTGTTCACACACTTAGCTCACACACAGTAGGGCATGTTCACAACTTTCCAATTCATTCCTGATGAATCAGACCTGACACAACTCTAAGAAATAGCAGGCATGACAAGCAAACATGAATGAGTAGGCACATCAGGGCTCAAACAACTCCTACTCACGCTAGTGGGTTTCATCTATTTACTGTGGCAATGACAGGTCATGAAAAGGAAAGGGGTTCAACTACCACAGCATGTAACAGTTGAATCGTTGTTGTCCTAATGCAGTAAAAGAGAGCAGGAGCGAGAGAGTGGGTTTGTATCGGAATGAACAAGGGGGTTTTGCTTGCGTGGCACTTCTGAAGATAATATAGTTCTTCATCGGTGTCATCGATCACGTCGTCGGAAACATCATCGGCTGAGAGGGGACGGTTACCAGCAAACAGAGAAGGACACAATCAATACAATGCAACAATATGATGCATTAATGTGACATGGCAATATGTTGTTGATTGGCCTAATGCAACTAGCAACAAGTTAAATGGAGTTGGTTTGAACACTAGGTTCAAATTCAAACTCCATATGTGCTTTCTTAAATACCATTTAATTGAATTGTCCTAAACAGAGGATATAAGTTGCTCTAACATGCATGAAAATTCCATAAACAGATTCCTTGAATTTTTCTGATAATTTTTCATGTATAAATTATTTCATTCTGAGTTATAGATTATTTTCTATGATTTTTAGAAGTTTTAGGCATTTTCTGAAAATAAATAAATCATTTAGATTTATTTAAAATCCAGAAAAGGTTTTACTGCGTCAGCATGATGTAAGAGTGACGTCATCAGGTCAACTGTGGCTGGCCAGGTCAAACCTGACCAGTGGGGCCTACTGGTCAGTGACACACCGCTGGCATGAGTCACTGACGTGTGGGGCCGGTCAAAGGCCACGCCAGCAAGTCAAACTGACGTGTGGGACCAGCTGGGTTAATAACTAATCTAAACAGAACATTAAGTTAAACTAAATAGGCACTGGGCCCACATGGCAGTGGCTCTAGGGGGTTTTAGCAGGGTCATTAGCACTAATTAAGCTAGCGCCACGTCAGCTCGCCGGAGCTTGGTCGGCGGCGACCAAATACGCGGCGGGGTTTCACCGGAGTTGATCGGGTTTCTCGTGCGGGTCACCGTTTGGCGCACTGGGGGCACCAGGAGGAAGCCCTCGCTCGGCCGCATCGAGTAGAGGCAGTAGCAGGGCGAAGGGTGGCCGGAGCTCGCGCGGAGAGGGGAAGAGGGCTACGGTGCACGGCAGGGCGAGGGAGTGCGTGCATTAGGCTCCTGAGGATGCACTGAATGCGGTGGTGCGCTCGGACGCGTGCTTGCACGGCCGTAGCCACGTCGGCAACATGGCCGGCGGCGAGGAGCGCTCGGGCTCGAAGGGGGCGGTGGCTATGTGGCGTAATCAAGCATGGGAAGTAGGGGGCTAGGTAGAGGAGCTCACGGCGGATCCAGAGAGCTGGTCGGCGGCCTTGGGGAAGCGCGGACGGCGGCGAACGACGGTGGCGATCTCCGGTGGCCGAGGTTGAAGAAGACGACGCCGAGGACGAAGCAGGGATTCTCGGCTCGCTTGGCTTGGTGCAGAAGGCGTAGGCGACAGTGGTGGAGCGTCTAGGCAGGTCGAGGTGGCGAGGGGAGCATGGTGGCCACGGCGAACAGCGACAGTGGCGACGAGCTCCACTCGAGAGGAGATGGGGGAGAACCAGGGGAGAGGAGAGCTGCGAGGGGAGGAGGGCTTGATCTGGACGGCGCCTGCGTCCTAATCCAGTTCGGTGGAGCCCTCCAGGAAGCAGGAGGTGGCCGGCATGCGACGTGTGCGCGGTGGGCACGCGCCATCGTCATCCTGGCAGGGGAGGAAGACGACAGGGGGGAGGCCAGTGGGCTGGGCTGGGCCAGGGAGGTGAGCGGCAGGTAACTCTTCCCTCTTCTCTTTTCTGTTTTCATTTATTTAATTCTCTGTTGTTTGTTTTGAATTAGTAGAAATACTAATCCATTTTAGAAAATTCTGAAAATAATCATAGGCACCTTTGGAATTACTCCCAACAACCTAAAATTACTTTCAAAAGTATTTGGGCATTTAAAAGTATTTATAGTATTTTAAATGCCCAAATGCAAATAGTTATGTCTTAATTCAAAAATCCAAAATGGCTCCAAAATTTATGAACCCATTTTTGGCAGAGGTTTTAGCCAGAACCAAAAATGATGAACATTTTTTAAGGGCATATTGGGTTCATTGAAAATATTTAAAGTTGGGCCTATTTGCATTGCTTTGGTGCTAGGGGTTTGATCATTCCCATTTCAGTTTCATAAAAAATAAACATGATGCCATGATGATCATGCAAGAGTAAGCAAAGCTAAGCTAGGGCTGTGACACTTTGTTTAGAACTGCTCCAACTAAGACCTCCACCGTTGATACGTCTCCAATGTATCTATAATTTTTGATTGTTCCATGCTATTATATTATCAACTTTGGATGTTTTATTTGCATTTATATGCAATTTTATATGATTTCTGGGACTATCCTATTAACCTAGAGCCCAATGCCAGTTTTTGTTTTTTTTCTTATTTTAGAGTATCGCAGAAAAGGAAAATCAAACAGAGTCCAATTGACCTGAAACTTTATGGAACTTATTTTTGGAAGGAAAGCAACCCGGGAGACTTGGAGTCCAAGTCAAGGAAGCTTCAAGGAAGCCACGAGGTAGGGGACGTGCCCACCCCCCTGGGCGCGCCCTCCACCCTTGTGGCTCCCCTGACGTACTTCTTCCGCCTATATATCTCCATATACCCTAAAACGATCGGGGAGCACAATAGATCAGGAATTCCGCCGCCAGAAGCCTCCGTAGCCACCGAAAGCCAATCTAAACTCGTTCCGGCACCCTGTCGGAGGTGGGAATCCCTCTCCGGTGGCCATCTTCATCATCCCGGTGCTCTCCATGACGAGGAGGGAGTAGTTCTCCCTCGGGGCTGAGGGTATGTACCAGTAGCTATGTGTTTGATCTCTCTCTCTCTCTCGTGTTCTTGAGGTGGTACGATCTTGATGTATCGCGAGCTTTGCTATTTGATACGTCTCCAACGTATCTACTTTTCCAAACACTTTTGCCCTTATTTTGGACTCTAACTTGCATGATTTGAATGGAACTAACCCGGACTGACGTTGTTTTCAGCAGAATTACCATGGTATTATTTATGTGCAGGAGCAAACGTTCTCAGAATGAGCTGAAACTTCACGGAGACACTTTTCAGAAAATAAGAAAAATACCTACCAAAGATGAAGGCCAGGGGGCCCACCGTCTTTCCACGAGGGTGGGGGCGCGCCTTCCCCCCTAGGGCGCGCCCCCTACCTCGCGCCCCCCTGTTGCCTCTCCGACTCCAACTCCACCTCCATATATTGAGTTTCGATGAGAAAAAAATCAAAGAGAAGAAATCATCGCGTTTTACGATACGGAGCCGCCGCCAAGCCCTAAAACCTCTCGGGAGGGCTGATCTAGAGTCCCTTCGGGGCTCCGAAGAGGGGAATCCGTCGCCATCGTCATCATCAACCATCCTCCATCACCAATTTCATGCTGCCGACCGCCGTGCGTGAGTAATTCCATCGTAGGCTTGCTGGACGCTGATGGGTTGGATGGGATCTATCATGTAATCGAGTTAGTTTTGTTAGGGTTTGATCCCTAGTGTCCACTATGTTCTAAGATTGATGTTGCTATGACTTTTCTATGCTTAATGCTTGTCACTAGGGCCCGAGTGCCATGATTTCAGATCTGAACCTATTATGTTTTCATCAATATATGAGTGTTCTTGACCCTATCTTGCAAGTCTATAGTCACCTATTATGTGTTATGATCCGTTAACCCCGAAGTGACAATAATCGGGATACTTACCGGTGATGACCGTAGTTTGAGGAGTTCATGTATTCACTATGTGTTACTGCTTTGTGCCGGTTCTCTATTAAAAGGAGGCCTTAATATCCCTTAGTTTCCGTAAGGACCCCGCTGCCACGGGAGGGTAGGACAAAAGATGTCATGCAAGTTCTTTTCCATAAGCACGTATGACTATATTCGGAATACATGCCTACATTATATCAATGAACTGGAGCTAGTTCTGTGTCACCCTAGGTTATGACTGTTACATGATGAACCGCATCCGGCATAATTCTCCATCACTGATCCATTGCCTACGAGCTTTCCATATATTGTGCTTCGCTTATTTACTTTTCCGTTGTTATTGCTATCATCACTACAAAATACCAAAAATATTACTTTTACTACTATTACCTTTTGCTACCGTTATCACCACTATCATATTACTTTGCTACTAAACACTTTGCTGTAGATATTAAGTTTCTAGGTGTGGTTGAATTGACAACTCAGCTGCTAATACTTGAGAATATTCTTTGGCTCCCCTTGTGTCGAATCAATAAATTTGGGTTGAATACTCTACCCTCGAAAACTGTTGCGATCCCCTATACTTGTGGGTTATCAAGACTAATTTCTGGCGCCGTTGCCGGGGAGCATAGCTCTATTCTTTGAGTCACTTGGGATATATATCTGCTTATCATTATGAAGAACTTGAGAGATCCAAAAACCAAGATCTATCCCTCAACTACGAGGGGAGGTAAGGAACTGCCATCTAGCTCTGCACTTGATTCACCTTCTGTTTAGAGTAAGCTTGCGACACCCACACCTGCTTCTGCTATTCGTTCTGATATGTCGCATGTTACTGATGATGCCACTTCTGCTATGCATGATACTTATGATGAAACTACCTCTATGCCTGATACTACTATGCCATGATACGTCTCCGTCGTATCTACTTTTCCAAACACTTTTGCCCTTGTTTTGGACTCTAGCTTGTATGATTTGAATGGAACTAACCCGGACTAATGTTGTTTTCAGCAGAATTACCATGGTGTTGTTTTATGTGCAGAAAACAAATATTCTCGGAATGACCTGAAACTCCACGAAACATCTTAGAAAAAACAATAAAAAATCCTCGCCAAAGATGAAGACCAGGGGGCCCACACCCTTCTCACGAGGGTGGGGGCGCCCCCCCTAGGGCGCGCCCCCCTATCTCATGGGCCCCCTGTTGCGTCTCCGACTCCAACTCCACCTCCATATATTGAGTTTCGATGAGAAAAAAAATCAGGGAGAAGAAATCATCGCGTTTTACGATACAGAGCCGCCGCCAAGCCCTAAAACCTCTCGGGAGGGCTGATCTGGAGTCCGTTCGGGGCTCTGGAGAGGGGGATTCGTCGCCGTCGTCATCATCAACCATCCTCCATCACCAATTTCATGATGCTCACCGCCATGCGTGAGTAATTCCATCGTAGGCTTGCTGGACGGTGATGGGTTGGATGAGATTTATCATGTAATCGAGTTAGTTTTGTTAGGGTTTGATCCCTAGTATCCATTATGTTCTGAGATTGATGTTGCTATGACTTTGCTATGCTTAATGCTTGTCACTAGGGCCTGAGTGTCATGATTTCAGATCTGAACCTATTATGTTTTCATGAATATATGTGAGTTCTTGATCCTATCTTGCAAGTCTACAATCACCTACTATGTGTTATGATCCGGCAACCCCGAAGTGACAATAATTGGGACCACTCCCAGTGATGACCATAGTTTGAGGAGTTCATGTATTCACTATGTGCTAATGCTTTGTTCCGGTTCTCTATTAAAAGGAGGCCTTAATATCCCTTAGTTTCCAATAGGACCCCGCTGCCACGGGAGGGTAGGACAAAAGATGTCATGCAAGTTCTTTTCCATAAGCACGTATGACTATATACGGAATACATGCCTACATTACATTGATAAATTGGAGCTAGTTCTATGTCACCCTATGTTATGACTGTTACATGATGAACCGCATCCGGCATAATTATCCATCACTGATCCGGTGCCTACGAGTTTTCCATATACTGGTTTACGCTTACTTACTTTTCCGCTGGTACTGTTACAATCACTACAAAATACCAAAAACATTACTTTTGCTGTCTTTACTTTTGTTGCCGCTACCACTACTATCATATTACTTTGCTACTAAACACTTTGCTGCAGATACTAAGTTTCCAGGTGTGGTTGAATTGACAACTTAGCTGCTAATACTTGAGAATATTCTTTGGCTCCCCTTGTGTCGAATCAATAAATTTGGGTTGAATACTCTACCCTCGAAAGCTGTTGCGATCCCCTATACTTGTGGGTTATCAAGACTAATTTCTGGCGCCGTTGCTGGGGAGCATAGCTCTATTCTTTGAGTCACTTGGGATTTATATCTGCTGGACTCTATGAAGAACTTGAGAGATTCAAAAACCAGGATCTATCCCTCAACTACGAGGGGAGGTAAGGAACTGCCATCTAGCTCTGCACGTGATTCACCTTCTGTTATGAGTAAGTTAGCGACACCTACATCTGCTTCTGCTATTCGTTCTGATATGTCGCATGTTATTGATGATGCCACTTCTGCTATGCATGATACTTATGATCAAACTACTTCTATGCCTGATACTACTGTGCCCCTTAGTGAATTTCTTAATGAACAAATTGCTAGGGCTAGAGAAAAATAAATTATTGAATCTGAATACAATGATGATAGTGATGATGAAAATATGCATGTTATTCCCGAGGGTTATCTTTTTGATATGGAATCTTCTGCCGCTATTTTTGCTTGCAAAGATAGATATGAGCTTAAGAGGTTATTAATTAAATGGAACAAAGAATCACTTAGAGATAGAATGAAACCCGACCCTGCTTTTGCTACTTCACCTATATGCGTTCCTGATAAGGATTATGAATTCTCTGTTGATCCTGATATAATTACTTTGGTTGAATCTGATCCGTTTTATGGCTATGAATCTGAAACTGTTGTGGCACATCTTACTAAGTTAAATGATATAGCTGCCCTGTTGACTAATGATGAGAGATCGCGTTACCTTTATATACTCAAAATATTTCCGTTCTCATTAAAGGGTGATGCTAAGATATGGTTTAATTCTCTTGAACCTGGTTGTGTGCATAGTCCCCAGGATATGATTTATTACTTCTCTGCTAAATATTTCCCTGCTCATAAGAAACAAGCTGCTTTGAGGGAAATATACAACTTTGTGCAAATTAAAGAAGAGAGTCTCCCACAAGCTTGGGGGAGGCTTCTCAAGTTACTTAATGCTTTGCCTGATCATCCTCTTAAGAAACCTGAAATACTTTATATCTTTTATAATGGACTAACCGATGCTTCCAGAGATTACCTGGATAGTTGTGCTGGTTCTCTTTTCTGGGAAAGAACACCGGATGAAGCTGAAATTCTATTGAATAATATGTTGACAAATGAAAATAATTGGGCACCTCCTGAGCCAGCTCCTGAGCCATCTCCTGCTCCAATTACTGAGCCTATTCCTAAACCAACTCCGAAGAAGAGAGGTGTTCTATTTCTCAGTCCCGAAGATATGCAAGAGGCAAAGAAATCTATGAAAGAAAAAGGTACTAAAGCTGAAGACGTTAAGAATTTACCTCCTATTGAAGAAATACATGGTCTTAATATACCGCCTGTTGAAGAAACATACGATCTTAATTCTTTATTTACTGAAGAACCTCCTGATCCCGATATCCCGACACAGGTAGTAGAGGTAAATTCTCTCTATAGATATGATAAAGCTGAAGTCCCTCCTACTAAAATTGCTAGTCAATGCTTGGATGAGTTTGATAACTTTATGTATAAGCAAGACAACTTCAATGCTTATTTTGGTAGACAATTAAAAGAAAATGCTTATATGATTAGATGCTTGGGTGATTATATGGCTAATATTAAAGGTGAACTTAAACTTGTTAGCAAACATGCTTCTATGGTTACCACTCAAGTAGAACAAGTACTTAAGGCTCAAAAAGAAGTGCTTAATGAAATGAATAGTAAGAAAAATGATTATGCTGTTAGAGTGGCTACTAGAACTGGTAGAACGACTCAGGAACCTTTGTATCCTGAAGGCCACCCTAAGAGAATCGAGCAAGATTCTCAAAGAAATAATATTGATGTTCCTAGTTCTTCTAAAAAGAAGAAGAAGAAAAATGATAGAACTGTGCAAACTTCTAGTGAACCTATTGCTGAACCACCTGATAATCCAAATGATATATCTATGTTTGATGCTGAAACACAATCTGGTAATGAACATGAACCTAGTAAAAATATCAATAATGATGTTCATGATGATGCTCAACCTAGTAATGACAATGATGTAGAAATTGAACCTGCTGTTGATCTTGATAACCCACAATCAAAGAATCAACGTTATGATAAAAGAGACTTTGTTGCTAGGAAACATGGTAAAGAAAGGTAACCTTGGGTTCAGAAACCCATGCCTTTTCCTCCGAAACCATCCAAGAAAAAGGATGATGAGGATTTTGAGCGCTTTGCTGAAATGATTAGGCCTATCTTTTTGCATATGAGATTAACTAATGTGCTCAAAACAAATCCTTATGCTAAATATATGAAGGATATCATTACTAATAAAAGAAAGATACCGGAAGCTGAAATTTCCACCATGCTTGCTAATTACACTTTTAAGGGTGGAATACCAAAGAAACTTGGAGACCCTGGAGTACCTACTATACCTTACTCCATTAAAAAGAATTATATTAAAACTGCTTTATGTGATCTTGGAGCCGGTGTTAGTGTTATGCCTCTCTCTTTATATCATAGACTTGACTTGAATAAGCTGACACCTACTGAAATATCTCAGCAAATGGCTGATAAATCAACTGCTATACCTGTCGGTATTTGTGAGGATGTGCCTGTTGTGGTTGCAAACGTTACTATTTTAACGGACTTTGTTATTCTTGATATTCCCGAGGATGATAGTATGTCTATTATTCTTGGAAGACCTTTTCTTAATACTGCAGGGGCTGTTGTTGATTGCAACAAAGGCAATGTCACTTTTCATGTTAATGGTAATGAGCATACGGTACACTTTCCAAGGAAACAAGCTCAAGTTCATAGTATCAACTCTATTGGAAAAATTCCATCGATTATATTTGGAGGTTTTGAATTTCCTCTACCAACTGTCAAGAAGAAATATGATATACTTATTATTGGGGATGTGCATATTCCCGTTGAGGTAACTTAGTGTCATTCGAAATTTCTCCGGTTTCATGATTATCGGAATGAGTTTGTTAACAAGACTTGATCAACCTTGTTAGTGGATTCTTTTTGATGAGCATGAGATGGATGAAACTAGAAGCACAAACTTCTGTACCCTCTCTATACTTTCTGTTATTTATATTAAATAAAGTAAAAATAGTATTTTTTCTGTCTGTTTCCTGACTTATCCGTGCAATATAAAAATATCCCAAAAATAAAAGTCCCCAGAATGCCATGCTAATTTAATATGATTTTTTTGGGAATATTTGAGGATTTACTGTGCAAAAATTACCGCGAGAGTAGCTGCCACCTGGCCACGAGGGTGGTGGGCGCCCCCCCCCCTATAGGGCGCGCCCCCCTGCCTCGTGGGCCCACGGTGGCCCTCCTCCACTTATCCCAGCACCCATCTTCTTCCTCTATCTCACACAAACCCGAAAAACCAACTCAAGCATGAGTTCCAGCCACTTTTGCTGCGATTTTCGATCTCCTTGCTCAAAGCACCACTTTCAAATCTCCTTGGGGAGATTGTTCCTTGGTGTGTGACTCCTCCATTGGTCCAATTAGTTTTTGTTCTAGTGCTTTATTCTTTGCAAATTTGTGCTGCATAGGTGACCATGTTCTTGAGCTTGCATGTCAAATTTATATGGTTCCAAGTAGTTCTAATGCTTGATATAGGCTCTAGGCACTTGTAGGAGTAGTTGCTATTAGTTTTATTGAGTTTGGTTTACTTTTATTTTGAAGTTACTAAAAATTTCAGAATTTTTCAGAAAATGATGAGGAGATTATTGAGAGGTTCATCGAGCCAAAGCTCGAAGGAAAAGGCACCGAAGCCTAAGTATAATTTGCCACGCACCATGAAGATTCAGGCGTGTGAATGGCCTTCTGATGATTTCTTGAGAGCAGCCGGTATCTATGAAGATTTTCATGAATTGGCTCACAATGCAGGCCTCACCGCTTTCCTCCACGACCAATGCGATCAGTATCTCTTACTCACAAATACCTTTGAGCAAAACTTTCATTTTCATTCTAGGAACTCACCACCTACGGTGGAGTTTCATTTATATGATGAGCATAAGGAGATGTCACTTTATGATTTCTGTCGGATTTGTTTAGTCCCTTTTGAGGGCAAGACAGAAGAACCACATCATGATGATGTGGCTGGGTTTATTGATAATATCACTGTAGGAGAAACCAGGAAGGTTTCCGACGCACGAATCACTAGCATACATTTTCCTGTTTTGTGTTACATTGCATTATTTTCTAGTCGTTGTTTAATTGGACGTGGAAATTCTGGAAACCTTAGTATCCCTGATTTAATTATTCTGCTCCAAGGTTTATACAGTGATAACACTTTTAGTTTGGGCGGTATTATTGCTAGACAGTTAAATATGAACTGTACTAAGGGCCCCATCTTTGGAGGCATCTATGCCACACGCCTAGCCGCACATTTTAACATACCTATTAGGCATGCTGAGAAGGAAGAAAAGGTGCTGCCCCGTGTTTATATAGATCATAAAAGTATGGTGGCACATGATTTTATTGTTAAAAATAGGGCAGGCGAGCTTAAATATCAATTGTTCTTTAATAAACATCATCCCGAGACTATTACCTTGCCTGCTCCTTCTTTGTTTGATTTGACTGCAGGCACGTACCTTGTTCCATTGACGGCTATTCACGCCTACCGGAACCCTGCACCAGTCGAGGAGCCAGAACCGGAACCACAATTTGATCCTTCACGGCAGTCTAACTATCAATGGGATCCGGAGATGATTGCTAGCCAGTGGCAATCGAAGCCTTCTTCTTCCTCATCACAGTACGACCCCAACAATTATTATTATGGATATCCGCCAGGCCAGCCGTGGCCATAGACCAACTTAGGCCAAAAGCCTAAGCTTCGGGGAGTACGTATCTCTCACCGACATTACATTTATGTTCACACATACTCATTGCTAGATGTCGGTGCTCCCACTTTTTCACTGAATATCCATGCTAGTTTATTTTCCTTTTCCTGCTTTCTTCTTGTGTGTTTGTTAAACCTTAAGAAAAAATCAAAAAATTAGTAGTAGTTTATTTTTCTGCTGTACTAGTAATAATTAAAAAGAAAACCAAAAAATATTTCTCGTTCTTCTTTTGCTTGTTGGGAGCTTTCCCGTGTAAATAGTTTTATTTCTTCTCTTTTATTTGGGGGTCAGTAGGAGAAGACCATAATTAAATTGTTGAAGTGGCTCTGATATGCATTATTGTTGATTTAACCAAGAGCCCATATTGCCTTGTCTTCTCCTGTTTATTGAATGCTTGCAGATTCCAGCTTAGTCCAATGCATGTGCACTCTTATTATTATTCACACCGTTTGGTCGTGCAAGTGAAAGGCAATTATGATGATATATGATGGACTGACTGAGATGAGAAAAGCTGGTATGAACTCGACCTCTTTTGTTTTGTAAATATGATGAGTCCATCGTTCTTGATTCAGCTTATTATGAATAAACATGTTCGCAGTAACAATTAGAGATCAGAGTTACTTGTGCCATGCTTGATTAGCTATGAGCTATAATGATTTACCTTGTGTGCCAACATGCTATTGAGATGATTATGATGTGGTATGATGGGGTGGTATCCTCTTTTGAATGATTTAAGTGACTTGACTTGGCACATGTTCACGCATGTAGTTGAAACAAAATCAACATAGCCTTAACGTTATTTATGTTCATGGTGGATTATATCCTACTCATGCTTGCATCCAATGTTTATTAATTTTAATGCATGTACATGGATGTTGTCGCTCTCTAGTTAGTCGCTTCCCAGTCTTTTGCTAGCCTTCACTTGTACTAAGCGGGAATACTGCTTTTGCATCCAATCCCTTAATTAAACCCCAAAGTTTTTCCAGATGAGTCCACCATACCTTCCTATATGCGGTATCTACCTGCCGTTCCAAGTAAATTTGTATGTGCAAAACTCTAAACCTTCAAATAAACATTCTGTTTTGTATGCTCGAATAGCTCATGTATCAACAAAGGTTGTCCTTATCTTCCGTGTTAGGCGGTTTATTCTCAAGAGGAGTGGACTCCGCTCCTCACTCACGAGAAAATGGCTGGTCACCGGGATGCCCAGTCCCATGCTTTATGCAAACTAAATCAAAATTAATTGCAAACAAAACTCCCCCTGGGACCTGATGTATGTGGAGGCACTCGTTGTTTCGAGCAAGTCATGGATTGATGCCTGTTAGTGGAGGGGGAGTATAAACTTTACCATTCTGTTTGGGAACCGCCTATAATGTGTTTAGCATGGAAGATATCGCCATCTCTTAGTTGTTACGTTGACAATGAAAGTATACCGCTCAAAATACAATTTATCTCTATTGCAAAACTGAGCTCTGGCACCTCTACAAATCCCTGCTTCCCTCTGCGAAGGGCCTATCCATTTACTTTTATGTTGAGTCATCACCCTCTTATTAAAAAGCACTAGGTTGAGAGCACAGCTGTCATTTGCATTCATCACTATTAATTTATGTTGGGTATGACTATGAATGGATCTCTTTTACCATGAATTACAATGTCTAGTCAGTCCTTGATCTTTAAAGGTGCTCTACATTTATGTTTTGCGGTCTCAGAAAGGGCTAGCGGGATACCATCTTGTTATATCATATTATGATTGTTTTGAGAAAGTGTTGTCATCCGAGATTTATTATTATGACTTGCTAGTTGATTATGCTATTGATATGAGTAATGATGAGACCTGAGAATTATTGCAAATGTGGTTAGTTATGATTTATGCTGAAAACTTGAATGCTGGCTTGACATAGTTACAACAACAAGAGCAAACAGAGTTTGTAAAAGTTTTTCTTCCTTTCAGTTTGTCAACTGAATTGCTTGAGGACAAGCAAGGGTTTAAGCTTGGGGGAGTTGATACGTCTCCATCGTGTCTACTTTTCCAAACACTTTTACCCTTGTTCTGGACTCTAACTTGTATGATTTTAATGGAACTAACCCAGACTAACGTTGTTTTCAGCAGAATTACCATGGTGTTGTTTTATGTGCAGAAAACAAATATACTCGGAATGACCTGAAACTCCACGGAACATCTTAGAAAAAACAATAAAAAATCCTCGCCAAAGATGAAGACCAGGGGGCCCTCACCCTTCTCACGAGGGTGGGGGCGCCCCCCCTAGGGCGCGCCCCCCTATCTCATGGGCCCCCTGTTGCGTCTCCGACTCCAACTCCACCTCCATATATTGAGTTTCGATGAGAAAAAAATCAGGGAGAAGAAATCATCGCGTTTTACGATACGGAGCCGCCGCCAAGCCCTAAAACCTCTCGGGAGGGCTGATCTGGAGTCCGTTCGGGGCTCCGGAGAGGGGGATTCGTCGCCGTCGTCATCATCAACCATCCTCCATCACTAATTTCATGATGCTCACCGCCGTGCGTGAGTAATTCCATCATAGACTGTAACACCCCGGATGTAACTTTCTCTATTTGTACTCCAACTCTTGTCGTTTTCGGCGTTAAGTTATTTTATTTTATCGGGTTCGGGTCTTTGTCTCCGTGTGTTGTTATCGTTGTCATGCATCTCATATCATGTCATCATGTGCATTGCATTTGCATACGTGTTCATCTCATGCATTCGAGCATTTTCCCCGTTGTCCGTTTTGCATTCCGGCGCTTCGTTCTCCTCCGGTGGTCATTTCTAGCTTTCTTTCGTGTGTGGGGATTAAACATTTCCGGATTGGACCGAGACTTGCCAAGCGGCCTTGGTTTACTACCGGTAGACCGCCTGTCAAGTTTCGTACCATTTGGACTTCGTTTGACACTCCAACGGTTAACGGAGGGACCGAAAAGGCCTCGTGTGTGTTGCAGCCCAACACCCCTCCAATTTGGCCCAAAACCCACCTAACTCTGCTCCATCATCTAGAGCGTTCGATCATGATCGCGTGGCCGAAAACCGCACCTCTTTTGGACTCTCCTAGCTCCTCCTATGCCTATAAATAGGCCCCCTCGAAATATCCCGGATCCCCTCCTCTTCAAACCCTAAATTTCGCCCCCGCACCGGCCGGACACGTCCGCCCAGCCCCGCCCCTGCCACGTGGCGCCGCGCCACTCGCCTGCCGCCGCGCGGCCCGGGGAGCCCGAAGCCGGCCCCCGAGGCCCATCGCGCCGCGCCGCTCGCCGCGCGCCCCGCGTCGCCTTCGTCCCCACGCCCGGCGACCGCCGCCCCGGCTGCCGGCGAGCGCCGCCCCGGACCTCGCCGCCGCCCCTCGCCGCGGACTCCGCTGCTCCGCCGCCATCCGCCAGTTCGCGCCAGCGCCGCGTCCGACGACCGCCGTCGCCGCCCCATCCTCCTCTCGCCGGATACGGCTCCGGCGACCACGCCCCCGCCGGCCCCTTCCATCTCCGGCGTCATCCCCGCCCCGGTGAACAGTGTTTCCGGCGACCTCAACTTCCGCGCCGATCCGGATCTGGATCTGAGGATTTTGGATCGGGTTGACTTTTTCCTCCGAACACTAATTGTTTTTGCTATCTTTGACCTGCTATATCTCCGCATCCGTAGCTCCGTTTTGGGCATATAGCATATCAAATTGTTCGTCTCAGAGAGTACATCATTTCATTCCATTGCATCATTTTCATTAGAGTTCATCTTGATGCCCGAAATGCTGTTAGAAGAGGGCTACTTGAGTTAATTGTCAGATCTGCTACCTCATCTTAGACATTTGTCATTTTTGCCATGATTATTGTGTGCATGATATGCCCATGAGTTCTACATATGTTTTGTTAAGGGTTTTGTCATCTCTCCAGAGATGCAACCCATGTATTTTTAGGATGTGTGTGGTGCTTAGTGCAAGCTTGCAAAGTGAGGCACCCGGTAAATCTGTTTTCAGGGACTTAGTAGTTTCACCAAGTCCTGGGATTGTTTAGTTCATGATGCCATATGTTCATGTTGTTTCCTAGTGATCCGTGCCTCTTTTGAGGATGATCAGTAAAGGAGTTTTGTTAATATTGTAGTGCTCTATCCATCCATGTCTTTGTTTGCATATATGGAGCACCCTAGCTTGAGTCAATCGAGCTCTACTTTTGCTTCGTTGCGAATCTAGGCAGATCGTCAACTTGTTTGCGATTTTGCCGATGTTATTGTAGTTGATCCGTGCATGCTATGCCATTGTTCTTGCCATGTATAGCTTGAATTTTGTGCCTTCTTAAGGGATGTATGCTTTTCTTGCCATGACTTGCACCGAGGTGAGTGCATCGAGCTCGTAAACATGCCTTCGTGAGTTATGTTTCAGCATGTCCCAGTTTTCACTAAGTCTGAAAACTGTATGTTTTTGCTATGTTCGTGTGCTTGTTAGTATATTTTGTGATCCCTTTTGGCTCAAGGTCACTAAGAGACTTTTGTTAAGCTTGTTGAGTAGCTCCATGCCATGTCTTTCTTTGTCATGTTCAGGTCCTGTAGCATGTTGTTTTGTTGCTCCGAAGAGGGCTATATGATCTGAAATTCCAGACAAGTGTTAATTTCACCAAGTCTGAGATCTGTTTTACCATTTGCGTTTTTGCCATGCTTGTTTGAACCTCCTAATGGATGAATTGGCCGTAGATCAGTGCTAGACTTTTTTTAAGCATCTTGAATGCTTCCCTGCCATGTTTGAATGCTGTAGCATGTTCATCTCATTGCATTTAGATGCCTACTTGCTGTAAATCGCAGACCGGTGTCATATTTGAATCGCTTGCCATTTCCAAACCGTAACTCCGTTTCCGGTGATCCTTATATCGTTTTCAAGCGATTTCATCTCATCTTTCCAGTGGCACACTTGGTTTTCCAAGTTGAGGCCAGGTTCATGCATTCCCTGTCATATCTTGCATTTTGTATCCCGCATCGCATCCCGCATAGCATATCATCATTGCATCATATTGCTTGATCCTTGCACGTGGTTGATTTTATCCTTGTTGCTTGTTTGTCTTGTTTGGGTAGAGCCGGGAGACGAGTTCGCTAACGAGGAGCCCGTTGAGTTTGCTTTCGAGGATCCAGTCAACTCTGACAACTGTGCAGGCAAGATGATCATACCCTTGAAATCACTACTATCTTTGCTATGCTAGTTTGCTCGCTCTGTTGCTATGCCATTGCTACGATGCCTACCACTTGCTTTCAAGCCTCCCAAATTGCCATGTCAAACCTCTAACCCACCATTGTCTAGCAAACCATTGATTGGCTATGTTACCGCTTTACTCAGCCCCTCTTTTAGCGTTGCTAGTTGTAGGTGAAGATTGGAGGCCGTTCCTTGTTGGAACATTTGTTTTGCTTGTTGGGATATCATTATATTATCTTGCTATCTTAATGCATCTATATACTTGGTAAAGGGTGGAAGGCTCGGCCTCTCGCCTAGTGTTTTGTTCCACTCTTGCCGCCCTAGTTTTCGTCATATCGGTGTTATGTTCCCGGATTTTGCGTTCCTTACGCGGTTGGGTTATAATGGGAACCCCTTGATAGTTCACCTTGATTAAAGCTTTTCCAGCAATGCCCAACCTTGGTTTTACCATTCGCCACCTAGCCTGTTTTTCCCTTGGGTTACCGGAGCCCATGGGTCATCTTAATTTAAACCCCCCCCCCCGGGCCAGTGCTCCCTCTGAGTGTTGGTCCGAACCGGGCAGCCTGCGGGGCCACCTCGGGGAAACTCGAGGGTTGGTTTTACTCGTAGCTTGACCTATCTGAGTGTTCCCTGAGAACGAGATATGTGCAGCTCCTATCGGGATTTGTCGGCACATTCGGGCGGTGTTGCTGGTCTTGTTTTAACCTGTCGAAGTGTCTTGAATTACCGAGATACCGAATCTGATCAGAACGTCTTGGGAGGAGGTCTATTCCTTCGTTGACCGTGAGAGCTTGTCATGGGCTAAGTTGGGACTCCCCTGCAGGGATTGAACTTTCAAAAGCCGTGCCCGCAGTTATGGGCAGATGGGAATTTGTTAATGTCCGATTGTAGATAACTTGAACCTTAACTTAATTAAAATGAATCAACTGAGTGTGTTACCATGATGGCCTCTTCTCGGCGGAGTCCGGGATGTGGACACGGTGTTGGAGTAATGTTTGCGCAGGTTGCTCTCTAGTTTCTCGCTCGTGCTTTGCCTCCTCTTCTCGCTCTCTTTTGCGAATAAGTTAGCCGCCATACTTGCTAGTCGCTTGCTGCAGCTCCATATATTTACCTTGCCATACCTATAAGCTTAAATAGTCTTGATCGCGAGGGTGCGAGATTGCTGAGTCCCTGTGGCTCACAGATTACTATTACACCAGATGCAGGGCCTGATGATTCCGCTCCAGGAGACGCGTATGAGCTCAAGTGGGAGTTCGACGAAGACTCTCAACGTTACTATGTTTCCTTTCCCGATGATCAGTAGTGGTGCCCAGTTGGGGGTGATTGGGACCGTGTCGCATGTTGGGTTCTCTTTTATTTTGGCGCCGTAGTCGGGCCATGAGTGTTTGGATGATGTAATGTTATTTATGTACTTGTTTGACGTGGCGAGTGTAAGCCAACTATGTTATCTCCCCTTTATTATTTATATTTCATGGGATGTTGTGAAGATTGCCTAACTTGTGACATATGCCTTCAATGCGATTATGTCTCTAAGTCGTGCCTCGACACGTGGGACCTATAGTCACATCGAGGGTGTTACAAGTTGGTAATCAGAGCCTTCCCCGACCTTAGGAGCCCCATTGCTTGATCGTTTTTAGCGGCCGAGTTGTGTCTAGAAAAATGTTTTGAGTCATTTAGGAATTATATATCGGAGAGATTAGGAATTCTTTTTACTTCCCAGTCTCCTCATCGCTCTGGTAAGGCATCCTGACGTAGAGTTTTGACTCTTCTCTTCTCAAATTTCACTAAAAAAAATTTAGGATCACGCGGGTATCTTGGAATCGTTCCGATGGTTTTATGATGAGAACATTGACTTGGTGCCTCCTGTCAGGGGTTTAGTGGAAGTGTCCCGGGGAGTTGAGCTCTGAGGTGTTGTCATCATAATTTTATCGTTGCAGTTCTGGAATACCTGAGTCTAGTACGCCGACATCGAAAATCTGTTTTATTCACTTCGTTGGTGAGATAACCTCGACGCCACCCAGTACTGGGGCGGGAGTTCGGGAGTATCGCCATAACTTGTATAACGGATGCTTTTCGAAGGTTGAGGTAGATGGTTTCCGAAGGTTTCTTGGTTATGTGTTGAAGGATGGATACAGCTGGATGTAGCATTTGCTAGTTTGGGTGAGATATTATGCTTCCCCTGTATCCCCAACACCTGATTGCATAACCGGAAAGGTTCGGGAGTTTCATAGGTGGGAATTCTAGTAGCTCTAGTTCTTCTTCCACGGATATTGGTTTGAGATTGGGATTTCTTATCGATTATTCATTCTTGATCCGTACCTTGTTGATTTATTTCTCTACCTTAATTCTATGTGGCTTCTCAATTTATGGATATGTGACCATTTCAAGAGGAATGCATTCGTTCATTTTCTTCGGATGTGAAGACTATATGTTGCAATTTTCATTCCGTTGGATTCAGCTTCAATATTCGTCTGTCAGTGTGCTAATGGTGGTCAACCTCTTCAGGATGGCTCCTCCAACGCGCACGACTCCGAATCCTGATCTGCCACCACCTCCACCTCCTCCAGAGGCATGGCAAGCTGTGATGGCCGCAACCAATGCAAACACACAGCTGATCATGCAAATTCTTCAAGAGCGCAATCAAGGCAACCAAGGGAATCAAGGCAGCAATCAGAGTCACTTTGCTACACTCAACCAGTTCCTTGCTAACGGGCCAAAGACTTTCAGCAATTGTGTCGAGGCAACCGATGCTGACGATTGGCTTGTGGATCTGTGTAAGCATTTCGAGTGCAGTAACGTCAGGCCTGAGGACTTTGTTAAGTTCGCTTCCTTCCAACTCAAAGATCAAGCTGCAGAATGGTTCCAGCAATACAAGGATTCTCGAGGTGGACGTGTTATCACTTGGGATGATTTCCGTCGAGATTTCCGAGCTCATCATATTCCCTAGAACGTGGTTGAAAGCAAGCGTGAGGAATTCCGCAACCTAAAGCAAGGCTCTTTGTCTGTCTATGACTACAACAAGTTGTTTCAGAAGCTCGCCCGCTTTGCCAAGCAGGACGTCCCTGATGAGAAGAGCATGATATATCAGTTCAGGGGTGGTCTCAGAGAAGATATTCAGCTAGCTCTTGTTCTCTTTGAGCCCTTGAGATACGATGAGTTCTACAACATGGCACTGAAGCAAGAGGCTGCTCAGTTGAGGTGTGATGCTTCCAAGAAGCGAGTCAGAGATGCTACTCCTTCTTCCTCTACTCAAGTGGCCAAGCAGCAGAAGTTTTGGCTTCCTCCTCCTCCGTTCCGTCAGCCGTATCAGCAGAAGAGCAAAGGTGGCAGTGGTTCTTCCCACCCACCCAACCCTGGCTTTCAGAACAATACTTCGTCTCAAGCTCCAAGATCAAGTGCTCCGTATCACCGTCCGCTTTCTGAGGTCACGTGCAACAAGTGCCAACAGAAGGGTCACTATGCCAACAAGTGTTTCAACCAGAGGCGTCTTCCTCCTCCTCCTCCTGTCAGATCGGCAAGTACAGCTGTGGTCAAGCATAACCCCAAGCATGCCAAGGTCAATTTGATGAATGCAGCTCAGGCAGAGGACTCGTCAGATGTCATCATGGGTAACCTTCCTGTTAATGATATTCCTGCAAAAGTTCTTTTTGACACGGGTGCATCGCATTGTTTCATGTCAAAGCCATTTTTTACCAAGCATGAGTTTGTTTCTTCTCATTTGGGTAAACAAATGGATATCGTTTCTCCTGGCAAACGTTTGAGTGCTAGTCTAGAGGTGCCAAATGTTACTATCACCTTGGGTGACTACAAGTTCCTTTCTTCCCCAATGGTTCTTGGTAACTCAGATATTGATCTTATTCTCGGAATGGATTGGCTTTCTAAGCACAAGGCTCAGCTTGATTGTGCAGCCAGGTAGATTCAATTGACTCATTCGTCTGAGGATGTAATTGTCTTTGCCGCTCGGGATAATACCATCCGTCTGTTTTCTCTCAATGAGAAGGGTGAATTGGATGCCATCTCGCAAATTCCAGTCGTTTCCAAATATCAAGACGTCTTTCCAGAAGAGCTTCCAGGAATGCCTCCGCACCGGCAAGTTGAATTCGTTATTGATCTTGAGCCTGGCACGGAACCTGTGTGCAAACGTCCTTACAACCTCGGACCTGAAGAGTTGAAGGAGCTGAAGAAGCAACTCGATATTCAAGAGAAAATGGGTCTCATCCGGCCTAGTTCTTCTCCGTGGGGTTGTGGTGTTCTTTTTGTGAAGAAGAAGGATGGAACAGACCGACTTTGTGTTGATTACCGTCCAGTGAACAAGAAGACCATCAAGAACAAATACCCACTTCCCAACATCAATGAGTTGTTCGAACAACTCAAAGGTGCCCAAGTATTCTCCAAGCTTGATCTCCGTATGGGTTATCATCAGATTCGAATCTGTGAGCAAGATATTCCCAAGACGGCTTTCAGGACAAGCTTTGGTTCATATGAATACATTGTCATGTCTTTTGGCCTCGTCAACGCTCCTCCGGCGTTCTCTCGCATGATGAACTTCATCTTCAACGCCTACACCAATGACTTCATTTTGGTCTATCTCGACGACATCCTGGTTTTCTCGAAGAACAAGGAAGATCATGCCAAGCACTTGCGTTTGGTTCTTGATAAGCTCAGGGAACATCAGTTCTATGCCAAGTTCTCCAAGTGTGAATTCTGGCTCGATGAGGTTCTTTATCTTGGTCATATCATCTCTGCCAAGGGCATTGCCGTGAATCCTGAGAAGGTGTCTGCAATTGTGAATTGGGAACCTCCTCAGAACGTGAAGCAACTCCGTAGCTTCCTCGGTCTCGCAAGCTATTGCCGAAGATTCGTTGAAAACTTTTCTAAGATCGCGAAGCCTCTCTCTAATCTTCTTCAGAAGCATGTCAAGTACGTTTGGTCTCCGGAGTGCGATATTGCTTTCAACACTTTGAAAGAGAAGTTGATCACTGCTCCAGTTCTGACTCCGCCTGATGAATCCAAGCCGTACGAAGTCTTTTGTGATGCCTCTCTCCAAGGTCTTGGCGCAGTATTGATGCAAGAGAATAAAGTTGTTGCTTATACCTCTCGCCAGTTGAAGCCTAATGAGAAGAACTACCCCACTCATGATCTCGAGTTGGCGGCAGTTGTGCATGCTCTTTTGACTTGGAGACATCTTCTATTGGGAAGAAAAGTGGACATTTTCACTGATCACAAGAGTCTCAAGTACATCTTCACTCAGCCTAATCTCAACCTCAGGCAAACTCGATGGGTCGAAATGATTCAAGAGTATAATCCGAGTATTGAGTATACTCCAGGCAAGGCCAATGTGATTGATGACGCTTTGAGCAGGAAAGCTTACTGCAACAGTCTGATTCTCAAGCCTTATCAACCCGAGCTTTGTGAAGCTTTCCGCAAACATAACCTGCAAGTTGTTCCTCAAGGTTTCCTCACCAACCTTCAAGTCTCTCCTACCTTGGAAGACCAGATTCGCCAAGCTCAGCTTCTTGATGCTATGGTGAAAAAGGTGAAGATTGGGATTGCCAAGAGTCAGTCCAAGTACAAGTGCTACCGCCTTGATGACAAGGACACTCTCTTCTTCGAGGATCGTATTGTTGTACCCAAAGGTGACCTTCGTAAAGTGATCATGAACGAGGCTCACAATTCTCTCCTCTCCATCCACCCTGGGAGCACGAAGATGTATCAGGACCTAAAGCAAGCTTATTGGTGGACTCGAATGAAGCGCGAGATCGCTCAATTCGTGAATGAATGTGATGTCTACAGAAGAGTGAAGGCAGAACACCAAAGGCCAGCAGGTCTCCTCCAACCTCTTGCCATTCCAGAATGGAAGTTTGACCACATTGAAATGGACTTCGTGACTGGGTTTCCAAAGTCCAAGCGTGGCAATGATGCTATATTCGTTGTCATCGACAAACTCACCAAAGTGGCTCACTTTTTGCCTATTAAAGAGTCGATCACTGCAGCTCAATTGGCGGAACTCTATACCTCTCGTGTTGTCTCTCTGCACGGTATTCCTCAAGTGATCTCTTCAGACCGTGGCAGCATCTTTACCTCGAAGTTTTGGGATTCTTTTCAGAAGGCCATGGGCACTAACATCCGCTTCAGCATAGCTTTCCATCCTCAAACAAGCGGTCAAGTCGAGCGTGTCAACCAGATTCTTGAAGATATGCTCAGGGCTTGTGTGATCTCCTTCGGCATGAAGTGGGAGGATTGTCTTCCTTATGCTGAATTCTCCTACAACAACAGTTTTCAAGCAAGTTCAGGCAAGGCCCCTTTTGAAATTCTATATGGCAGGAAGTGCCGTACCCCTCTCAACTGGTCTGAAACCGGTGAACGTCAGCTTTTGGGTAATGACTTAATCACAGAGGAAGAGGAAATGTGCAAAGTCATTCGTGATAACCTCAAAGCAGCCCAATCCCGTCAGAAGAGCTACTATGATAGTAAGCACCGCGATTTGGCTTTCGAGATCGGAGATCATGTTTACCTCTGTGTCTCTCCTATGAAAGGTACTCATCGCTTCGGTATCAAAGGAAAGCTTGCCCCTAGATACGTGGGACCTTTCAAGATTGTCAGCAAGAGAGGCGACCTCGCCTATCAACTCGAGCTTCCTTCAAACTTTGCAAATGTTCATGACGTGTTCCATGTCTCTCAGCTTCGAAAGTGCTTCAAGACTCCTGACCGCACCGTCAACTTTGAGGACATTGAGCTCCAAGAAGATCTCTCTTATCGTGAGCACCCAGTTGCTATTCTTGAAGAGACTGAACGCAAGACTCGCAACAAGTCAATCAAATTTCTCAAAGTCAAGTGGTCACACCATTCCGACCGTGAAACTACCTGGGAACGCGAGGATCACCTCCGTTCTGAGTACCCGGCGTTCTTTCAGTCCTAGATCTCGGGACGAGATCCTTTCGTAGTGGTGGAGTGTTGTAACACCCCGGATGTAACTTTCTCTATTTGTAAACCAACTCTTGCCGTTTCCGGCGTTAAGTTATTTTATTTTCTCGGGTTCGGGTCTTTGTCTCCGTGTGTTGTTATCGTTGTCATGCATCTCATATCATGTCATCATGTGCATTGCATTTGCATACGTGTTCATCTCATGCATTCGAGCATTTTCCCCGTTGTCCGTTTTGCATTCCGGCGCTTCGTTCTCCTCCGGTGGTCATTTCTAGCTTTCTTTCGTGTGTGGGGATTAAACATTTCCAGATTGGACCGAGACTTGCCAAGCGGCCTTGGTTTACTACCGGTAGACCGCCTGTCAAGTTTCGTACCATTTGGACTACGTTTGATACTCCAACGGTTAACCGAGGGACCGAAAAGGCCTCGTGTGTGTTGCAGCCCAACACCCCTCCAATTTGGCCCAAAACCCACCTAACTCTGCTCCATCATCTAGAGCGTTCGATCACGATCGCGTGGCCGAAAACCGCACCTCTTTTGGAGTCTCCTAGCTCCTCCTATGCCTATAAATAGGCCCCCTCGAAATATCCCGGATCCCCTCCTCTTCAAACCCTAAATTTTGCCCCCGCACCGGCCGGACACGTCCGAATCCGGCCGGACACATCCGCCCAGCCCCGCCGCTGCCACGTGGCGCCGCGCCACTCGCCCGCCGCCGCGCGGCCCGGGGAGCCCGAAGCCGGCCCCCGAGGCCCATCGCGCCGCGCCGCCCGCCGCGCGCCCCGCGCCGCCTTCGTCCCCACGCCTGGCGACCGCCGCCCCGGCTGCCGGCGAGCGCCGCCCCGGACCTCGCCGCCGCCCCTCGCCGCGGACGCCGCTGCTCCGCCGCCATCCGCCAGTTCGCGTCGGCGCAGCGTCCGACGACCGCCGTCGCCGCCCCGTCCTCCTCTCGCCGGATCCGGCTCCGGCGACCACGCCGCCGCCGGCCCCTTCCATCTCCGGCGTCGTCCCCGCCCCGGTGAACAGTGTTTCCGGCGACCTCGACTTCCGCGCCGATCCGGATCTGGATCTGAGGATTTTGGATCGGGTTGACTTTTTCCTCCGAACCCTAATTTTTTTTGCTATCTTTGACCTGCTATATCTCCGCATCCGTAGCTCCGTTTTGGGCATATAGCATATAAAATTGTTCATCTCAGAGAGTACATCATTTCATTCCATTGCATCATTTTCATTAGAGTTCATCTTGATGCCCGAAATGCTGTTAGAAGAGGGCTACTTGAGTTAATTGTCAGATCTGCTACTTCATCTTAGACATTTGTCATTTTTGCCATGATTATTGTGTGCATGATATGCCCATGAGTTCTACATATGTTTTGTTAAGGGTTTTGTCATCTTTCCAGAGGTGCAACCCATGTATTTTTAGGATGTGTGTGGTGCTTAGTGCAAGCTTGCAAAGTGAGGCACCCGGTAAATCTGTTTTCAAGGACTTAGTAGTTTCACTAAGTCCTGGGATTGTTTAGTTCATGATGCCATATGTTCATGTTGTTTCCTAGTGATCCGTGCCTCTTTTGAGGATGATCAGTAAAGGAGTTTTGTTAATATTGTAGTGCTCTATCCATCCATGTCTTTGTTTGCATATATGGAGCACCCTAACTTGAGTCAATCGAGCTCTACTTTTGCTTCGTTGCGAATCTGGGCAGATCGTCAACTTGTTTGCGATTTTGCCGATGTTATTGTAGTTGATCCGTGCATGCTATGCCATTGTTCTTGCCATGTCTAGCTTGAATTTTGTGCCTTATTAAGGGATGTATGCTTGTCTTGCCATGACTTGCACCGAGGTGAGTGCATCGAGCTCGTAAACATGCCTTCGTGAGTTATGTTTCAGCATGTCCCAGTTTTCACTAAGTCTGAAAACTATATGTTTTTGCTATGTTCGTGTGCTTGTTAGTGATCCATTTTGGCTCAAGGTCACTAAGGGACTTTTGTTAAGCTTGTTGAGTAGCTCCATGCCATGTCTTTCTTTGTCATGTTCAGGTCCTATAGCATGTTGTTTTGTTGCTCCGAAGAGGGCTATATGATCTAAAATTCCAGACAAGTGTTAATTTCACCAAGTCTGAGATCTGTTTTACCATTTGCGTTTTTGCCATGCTTGTTTGAACCTCCTAATGGATGAATTGGCCGTAGCTCAGTGCTAGACTTTTGTTAAGGATCTTGAATGCTTCCCTGCCATGTTTGAATGCTGTAGCATGTTCATCTCATTGCATTTAGATGGCTACTTGCTGTAAATCGCAGACCGGTGTCATATTTGAATCGCTTGCCATTTCCAAACCGTAACTCCGTTTCCGGTGATCCTTATATCGTTTTCAAGCGATTTCATCTCATCTTTCCAGTGTCACACTTGGTTTTCCAAGTTGAGGCCAGGTTCATGCATTTCCTGTCATATCTTGCATTTTGCATCCCGCATCGCATCCCGCATAGCATATCATCATAGCATCATATTGCTTGATCCTTGCACGTGGTTGATTGTATCCTTATTGCTTGTTTGTCTTGTTTGGGTAGAGCCAGGAGACGAGTTCGCTAACGAGGAGCCCGTTGAGTTTGCTTTCGAGGATCCAGTCAACTCTGACAACTGTGCAGGCAAGATGATCATACCCTTGAAATCACTACTATCTTTGCTATGCTAGTTTGCTCGCTCTGTTGCTATGCCATTGCTACAATGCCTACCACTTGCTTTCAAGCCTCCCAAATTGCCATGTCAAACCTCTAACCCACCATTGTCCTAGCAAGCTGTTGATTGGCTATGTTACCGCTTTGCTCAGCCCCTCTTTTAGCGTTGCTAGTTGCAGGTGAAGATTGGAGGCCGTTCCTTGTTGGAACATTTGTTTTGATTGTTGGGATATCATTATATTATCTTGTTATCTTAATGCATCTATATGCTTGGTAAAGGGTGGAAGGCTCGGCCTCTCACCTAGTGTTTTGTTCCACTCTTGCCGCCCTAGTTTCCGTCATATCGGTGTTATGTTCCCGGATTTTGCGTTCCTTACGCGGTTGGGTTATAATGGGAACCCCTTGATAGTTCGCCTTGATTAAAGCTTTTCCAGCAATGCCCAACCTTGGTTTTACCATTCACCACCTAGCCTCTTTTTCCCTTGGGTTACCGGAGCCCAAGGGTCATCTTATTTTAACCCCCCCCCCCCCCCCCCCCCCCCCCCCCCCCGGGCCAGTGCTCCCTCTGAGTGTTGGTCCGAACCGGGCAGCCTGTGGGGCCACCTCGGGGAAACTCGAGGGTTGGTTTTACTCGTAGCTTGGCCTATCTGAGTGTGCCCTGAGAACGAGATATGTGCAGCTCCTATCGGGATTTGTCGGCACATTCGGGCGGTGTTGCTGGTCTTGTTTTAACCTGTCAAAGTGTCTTGAATTACCGAGATACTGAGTCTGATCGGAACGTCTTGGGAGGAGGTATATTCCTTCGTTGATCGTGAGAGCTTGTCATGGGCTAAGTTGGGACTCCCCTGCGGGGATTGAACTTTCGAAAGTCGTGCCCGCGGTTATGGGAAGATGGGAATTTGTTAATGTCCGGTTGTAGATAACTTGAACCTTAACTTAATTAAAATGAATCAACTGAGTGTGTTACCGTGATGGCCTCTTCTCGGTGGAGTCCGGGAAGTGGACACGGTGTTGGAGTAATGTTTGCGCAGGTTGCTCTCTAGTTTCTCGCTCGTGCTTTGCCTCCTCTTCTCGCTCTCTTTTGCGAATAAGTTAGCCACCATACTTGCTAGTCGCTTGCTGCAGCTCCATATATTTACCTTGCCATACCTATAAGCTTAAATAGTCTTGATTGCGAGGGTGCGAGATTGCTGAGTCCCTGTGGCTCACAGATTACTATTACACCAGATGCAGGGCCTGATGATTCCGCTCCAGGAGACGCGTATGAGCTCAAGTGGGAGTTCGACGAAGACTCTCAACGTTACTATGTTTCCTTTCCCGATGATCAGTAGTGGTGCCCAGTTGGGGGTGATTGGGACCGTGTCGCATGTTGAGTTCTCTTTTATTTTGGCGCCGTAGTCGGGCCATGAGTGTTTGGATGATGTAATGTTATTTATGTACTTGTTTGACGTGGCAAGTGTAAGCCAACTATGTTATCTCCCCTTTATTATTTATATTTCATGGGATATTGTGAAGATTGCCTAACTTGCGACATATGCCTTCAATGCGATTATGTCTCTAAGTCGTGCCTCGACACGTGGGAGCTATAGTCACATCGAGGGTGCTACATAGACTTGCTGGACGGTGATGGGTTGGATGAGATTTATCATGTAATCGAGTTAGTTTTGTTAGGGTTTGATCCCTAGTATCCATTATGTTCTGAGATTGATGTTGGTATGACTTTGCTATGCTTAATGCTTGTCACTAGGGCCCGAGTGCCATGATTTCAGATCTGAACCTATTATGTTTTCATGAATATATGTGAGTTCTTGATCCTATCTTGCAAGTCTATATTGACCTACTATGTGTTATGATCCGGCAACCCCGAAGTGACAATAATCGGGACCACTCTCGGTGATGACCATAGTTTGAGGAGTTCATGTATTCACTATGTGCTAATGCTTTGTTCCGGTTCTCTATTAAAAGGAGGCCTTAATATCCCTTAGTTTCCAATAGGACCCCGCTGCCACGGGAGGGTAGGACAAAAGATGTCATGCAAGTTCTTTTCCATAAGCACGTATGACTATATACGGAATGCGTGCCTACATTACAATGATGAATTGGAGCTAGTTCTGTGTCACCCTATGTTATGACTGTTACATGATGAACCGCATCTGGCATAATTATCCATCACTGATCCGGTGCCTACGATTTTTCCATATACTGGTTTACGCTTATTTACTTTTCCGCTGCTACTGTTACAATCACTACAGAATACCAAAAACATTACTTTTGATGTCTTTAGTTTTGTTGCCGCTACCACTACTATCATATTACTTTGCTACTAAACACTTTGCTGCAGATACTAAGTTTCCAGGTGTGGTTGAATTGACAACTCAGCTGCTAATACATGAGAATATTCTTTGGCTCCCCTTGTGTCGAATCAATAAATTTGGGTTGAATACTCTACCCTCGAAAGCTGTTGCGATCCCCTATACTTGTGGGTTATCATGCCACTTAGTGATTTTCTTGATGAACAACTTGCTAGGGCTAGAGAAATTGAAAATATTGAATCTGATGATACAGATGAAAGTGATGATGAAGAACCAGTTGCTATTCCTAAGGGTTATGTATTTGATCAAGATGCTTCTTTAGCTATTTTATCTTGTAGAAATAGAACTGAACTTAAAAAATTATTGGCTAAATGGAGTAAGCAATCTCTAAATGATAGAATGAAACCTGACCCTACTTTGGCTACTTCACCTATCTTTGTTACTGATAAGGATTATGAATTCTCTGTTGATCCTGATATAATTACTTTGGTTGAATCTGATCCTTTTCATGGTTATGAATCTGAAACTGTTGTGGCACATCTTACTAAATTGAATGATATAGCTACCCTGTTTACTAAAGATGAGAGAACCCGTTACTTTTATATCCTTAAAATATTTTCGTTCTCATTAAAGGGTGATGCTAAGATATGGCTTAATTCTCTTTATCCTGGTTGTGTGCGTAGTCCCCAGGATATGATTTATTACTTCTCTGCTAAATATTTCCCTACTCATAAGAAACAAGCTGCTTTATGGGATATATAAAGTTTTGTGCAAATTGAAGAAGAGAGTCTCCCACAAGCTTGGGGGCGGCTTCTCCAATTACTTAATGATTTGCCTGATCATCCTCTTAAGAAAAATGAAATACTTGATATCTTTTATAGTGGACTAACCGATGCCTCCAGAGATTACCTGGATAGTTGTGTTGGTTCTGTTTTCAAGGAAAGAACACCGGATGAAGCTAAAATTCTATTGAATAATATGTTGACAAATGAAAATAATTGGACACCTACGGAGCCAATTCCTGAGCCTATTCCTAAACCAACTCTGAAGAAGAGGGGTATTCTATTTCTCAGTCTTGAAGATATGCAAGAGGCAAAGAAATCTATGAAAGAAAAGGATATTAAAGCTAAAGATGCTAAGAATTTACCTCCTATTGAAGAAATACATGGTCTTAATTTACCGCCTATTGAAGAAACATGTAATCCAAATCCATTACCTATTGAAGAAACCCATGGTCTTGATAACCCGACAAAGGTAGTAAAGGAAAATTCTCTCTATAGATATGATAAAGCTATAATCCCATTTACTAAAATTGCTAGCCCATGCTTAGATGAGTTTGATAGATTTATGGCTAAGCAAGAAGACTTTAATGCTTATTTTGGTAGACAATTGAAATACAATTCAAATGTGCTTGGACACTTGGGTGATTATATGGCAAATGTTAAAGGTGAACTTAAACTTATTAGTAAACATGCTTCTATGGTTACCACTCAAGTAGAACAAGTACTTAAAGCTCAAAATGATTTGCTCAATGAATTGAATAGTAAGGATAATGATAATGTTGTTAGAGTGGCTACTAGAACTGGTAGAATGACTCAGGAACCTTTGTATCCTGAAGGACACCCTAAGAGAATTGAGCAAGATTCTCAGAGAAATAATATAGATGTACCTAGTTCTTCTAAAAATAAGAAGAAAAAATGATAGGACTTTGCATGCTTCTAGTGATCCTATTATTGAAACACCTGAGAATCCAAATGATATTTCTATTTATGATGCTGAAACTCAATCTGGTAATGAACCTGAAACTAGTGATAATGTTAATGATAATGTTCATAATGATGCTCAACCTAGTAATGATAATGATATAGAAATTGAACCTGCTGTTGATCATGATAACCCACAATCAAAGAATCAACGTTATGATAAGAAAGATTTTGTTGCTAGGAAACATGGTAAAGAAAGAGAGCCTTGGGTTCAGAAACCCATGCCTTTTCCTCCCAAACCATCCAAGAAAAAGGATGATGAGGATTTTGAGCGCTTTGCTGAAATGATTAGACCTATCTTTTTGCGTATGCGATTAACTGATATGCTCAAAACTAATCCTTATGCTAAGTATATGAAAGATATTATTAAAAATAAGAGAAAGATACCGGAACCTACAATTTCCACCATGCTTGCTAATTATACTTTTAAGGGTGGAATACCAAAGAAACTTGGAGATCCATGAGTACCCACTATACCATGCTCCATTAAAAGAAACTATGTTAAAACTGCTTTATGTGATCTTGGAGCCGGTGTTATGCCTCTCTCTCTATATCGTAGACTTGATTTGAATAAGTTGACACCTACTGAAATATCTTTGCAAATGGCTGATAAATCAACTGCTATACATGTCGGTATTTGTGAGGATGTGCCTGTTGTAGTTGCAAGCGTTACTATTTTAAAGGACTTTGTTATTCTTGATATTCCCGAGGACGATAGTATGTCTATTATTCTTGGAAGACCCTTTTTGAATACTGCAGGGGCTGTTATTGATTGCACTATAGGCAATGTCACTTTTCATGTTAATGGTAATGAGCATACGGTACACTTTCTGAAGAAACAACCTCAAGTTCATAGTATCAACTCTATTGGAAAAATTCCATCGATTATATTTGGAGGTTTTGAATTTCCTCTACCTACTATCAAGAAGAAATATGATATTCTTATTATTGGGGATGTGCATATCCCTGTTGAGGTAACATAGTGTTATTCGAAATTTCTCCGATTCCATGTTATTCGCAATGAGTTCGTTAACAAGACTTGATCAACCTTGTTAGTGGATTCCTTTTGATGATCATGAGATGGATGAAACTAGAAGGCACAACCTTCTGTAACCCACTTTTACTTTCTGTTATTCATATTAAATAAAAATAAAATAAATAATTTTCTGTCTGTTATCTGATTATCCGTGCAATATAAAAATACCTTGAAAATAAAAGTTCTCCAAATGCCCTGAAAATTAAATATGATTTTTTCTAGAATATTTGAGGATTTATGGAACAAAGAACACACCAGGGGGGCCAACCACCTTGCCACGAGGGTGGAGGGCGCGCCCCCTGCCTCGTGGGCCCACGGTGGCCCTCCTCCACTTATTCCTGCACCCATACACTTCATCTTCCTCCCACAAACACGAATATCCAGCTCAAGCATGAGTTCTAGCTCACTTTGCTGCCATTTTCGATCTCCTTGCTCAAAGCACCTCTCACAAAACTGCTTGGTGAGATTGTTCCTTGGTATGTGACTCCTCCATTGGTCCAATTAGTTTTTGTTCTAGTGCTTTATTCATTGCAAATTTTTGCTGCTTAGGTGACCCTGTTATTGAGCTTTCATGTCAAATTTATATGGTCAAAAGTAGTTTTGATGCATGATATAGGCCCTAGGCACTTGTAGGAGTAGTTGCTATCAATATTATTGAGTTTGGTTTACTTTTATTTTGAAGTTACTAAAAACTTTCAGAATTTTTCAGAGGAAGAAAAATGCTTAGGAAAATGTTCCAAGGTGGTTCTTCAAAGAAGCAAGGACCCAGGCTTGCAATATGTGATGCTGACTCGGAGCCACCGAGAGACGCTCCAGTGCGTCCTTGTGAGTGGCCTTTTGAAAATTTTATGGATCAAGCGGGAATAAAAGAAGAATTCAACACATATTTGCGTAACACTGATCTAGTGAGCTTCGAGGAAGAGAAGTGCAGTCAGTATCATGAGCTCACTAGCTCCTTTGTGAGGAGGTTTGAATTTTCCACTTCATGTAATTCTCCAACTATCCTGTTTGATCTTTATGATAAATCTTATACCATGGGCTTAGAGGATTTTACCACTGCATGCAAACTTCCACAATGGGGTAGTATAAGGGATCCTCGCAAATCTGAATTTAGAGATTTTCTTGCTGATATAATTGTGGGAGAATCTAGAGATATTACACAAGTTACCATAGGGAGCATTCACTTTCCTGCCATACATTATTTTGCTCTCTTCATAGGCAGATGCATAAATGGTAAAGATGAAGCATGTCACGTGTGTGTCCCTGACCTCAGTATTCTTAGGAGTGCTGTGTTAGGAGACAAATCATATAATTTGGGAGCCATTGTAGCACGTAGGTTGCATCTTAATAGACGTAATGGAGATTTCTTTGGTGGAATTTATGCAACCCGCGTAGCTGATTTTCTTGGTATAGATGTGCGTGAAGATGATATTGAATTACCTCCAGCCTATCTAGAATTTAATGCTATGGTTCACCATCAGTTTCTTGAGAGGAACGAATCACCTCTCTAGTATCGACTAATCTTTGACAGACGCCTTGCTGTCCGTATTACTCTCCCTGCTCCTGATTTCTTTGATTATCAGGCAAGAGGAGGATATACTATTACCAGAGAGGAGGCAGATGAGTACGAGAGGAGAGAGGAGGCCGCTCATCGCCACGCTGCAGCTCAGCAGGCGATAGCTGCTGCATCACAGTACGACCCCAACAACTACTATTATGGATATCCGCCAGGCCAGCCGTGGCCATAGACCAACTTAGGCCAAAAGCCTAAGCTTGGGGAAGTACGTTTTTCTCACCAACATTACATTTATGCTCAGACAGTCATTGCTAGATGTTGGTGCTCATACTTTTTCATTGTATCATCCATGTTAGTTTACTTTCCATGCTTGTAGTAGTAACTAAAAAGAAAACCCAAAAAGATTTCATGTTCTTCTTTTGCTTGTTGGGAGCTTTCCCGTGTAAATAGTTTTATTTCTTTTCTTTTCTTTGGGGGTCGATAGGAGAAGACCATGATTAAATTGTCGAAGTGGCTCTTATATGCATTATTGTTGATCTGACAAAAGAGCCAATATTGTCTTGTCTTCTCCTGTTTATTGAATGCCTGCAGATTCCAGCTTAGTCCAATGCACGTGCACTATTATTATTATTCACATCGCTCGGTCGTGCAAGTGAAGGGCAATTATGATGATATATGATGGACTGACTGAGATGAGAAAAGCTGGTATGAACTCGACCACTTTGTTTTTGTAAATATGATTAGTTCATCGTTCCTGATTCAGCCTATTATGAATAAACATGTTTGCAATGACAACTAGAGATCATAGTTTCTTCTGTCATGCTTGATTAGCTATAAGTTATAATGGTTTACCTTGTGTGACAACATGCTATTAAAATGGTTATGATGTGGTATGATAGGGTGGTATCATCCTCTGAATGATTTAAGTGACTTGACTTGGCACATGTTCGCGCATGTAGTTGAAACAAAATCAACATAGCCTTCACGATATTTATGTTCATGGTGGATTATATCCTACTCGTGCTTGCATTCGGTGTTGATTAATTTTAATGCATGTTCATGACTGTTGTCGCTCTCTAGCTGGTCGCTTCCCAGTCTTTTGCTAGCCTTCACCTGTACTAAGTGGGAATACTGCTTGTGCATCCAAACTCCTTAAACCCCAAAGTTATTCCACATGAGTCCACTATACCTACCTATATACGGTATCTACCTGCCGTTCCAAGTAAATTTGTATGTGCCAAACTCTAAACCTTCAAATAAATATCCTATTTTGTATGCTCGAATAGCTCATGTATCAACTAGGGCTGTCTGTATCTTCCATGTTAGGCGGGTTATTCTCAAGAGGAGTGGACTCCGCTCCTCACTCACGAGATAAATGGCTGGTCACCGGGATGCCCAGTCCCATGCGTTATGCAAACTAAATCAAAATAATTACAAACAAAACTCCCCCTGGGACTCTTGTTAGTTGGAGGCACTCGTTGTTTCGAGCAAGCCATGGATTGATGCTTGTGGTGGAAGGGGGAGCATAAACTTTACCATTCTGTTTGGGAACTGCATATAATGTGTGTAGCATGGAAGATATCGCCATCTCTTGGTTGTTATGTTGACAATGAAAGTATACCGCTCAAAATATTATTCACCTCTATTTCAAAACCGAGCTCTGGCACCTCTACAAATCCCTGCTTCCCTCTACGAAGGGCCTATCTATTTACTTTTATGCTGAGTCATCATCCTCTTATTAAAAAGCACCAGTTGGAGAGCCCTGCTATCATTTGCATTCATTATTGTTAGTTTACATTGAGTATGACTTGACTGGATCTCTTTCACCATGAATTACAATGTCTAGTCAGTCCTTGGTCTTTAAAGGTGCTTTGCATTTATGTTTTGCGGTCTCAGAAAGGGCTAACGAGATACCACCTTGTTATATCATATTATAATTGTTTTGAGAAAGTGTTGTCATCCGAGTTTTATTATTATGGCTCGCTAGTTGATTATGCTATTGATATGAGTAAACTTGAGACCTATGCGTTATTGCGAATGTGGTTAGTTATAATCTTTGCTGAAAACTTGAATACTGGCTTTACATATTTACAACAACAAGAGCAAACAGAGTTTGTAAATGTTTTTTGTTTATCACTTTCACTTTGTCAACTGAATTGCTTGAGGACAAGCAAAGGTTTAAGCTTGGGGGAGTTGATACGTCTCCAATGTATCTACTTTTCCAAACACTTTTGCCCTTGTTTTGGACTCTAACTTGCATGATTTGAATGGAACTAACCCGGACTGACGCTGTTTTCAGCAGAATTACCATGGTGTTATTTATGTGCAGGAGCAAACATTCTCGGAATGACCTGAAACTTCACGGAGACACTTTTCAGAAAATAAGAAAAATACCTGCCAAAGATGAAGGCCAGGGGGCCCACCGTCTTGCCACGAGGGTGGGGGCGCGCCTGCCCCCCTAGGGCGCACCCCCCTACCTCGTGGGCCCCCTGTTGCCTCTTCGACTCCAACTCCACCTCCATATATTGAGTTTCGATGAGAAAAAATCAGAGAGAAGAAATCATCATGTTTTACGATACGGAGCCGCCGCCAAGCCCTAAAACCTCTCGGGAGGGTTGATTTGGAGTCCGTTCGAGGCTCCGGAGAGGGGAATCCGTCTCCATCATCGTCATCAACCATCCTCCATCACCAATTTCATGATGCTAACCGCCGTGCGTGAGTAATTCCATCATAGGCTTGCTGGACGGTGATGGGTTGGAAGGGATCTATCATGTAATCGAGTTAGTTTTGTTAGGGTTTGATCCCTAGTGTCCACTATGTTCTGAGATTGACTTTGCTATGCTTAATGCTTGCCACTAGGGCCTGAGTGCCATGATTTTAGATCTGAACCTATTATGTTTTCATCAATATATGAGTGTTCTTGATCCTATCTTGCAAGTCTATAGTCACCTATTATGTGTTATGATCCGTTAACCCCGAAGTGACAATAATCGGGATACTTACCGGTGATGACCGTAGTTTGAGGAATTCATATATTCACTATGTGTTAATGCTTTGTTCCGGTTCTCTATTTAAAGGAGGCCTTAATATATCTTAGTTTCCGTAAGGACCCCGCTGCCACGGGAGGGTAGGACAAAAGATGTCATGCAAGTTCTTTTCCATAAGCACGTATGACTATATTCGGAATACATGCCTACATTATATCAATGAACTGGAGCTAGTTCTGTGTCACCCTAGGTTATGACTATTACATGATGAACCGCATCCGGCATAATTCTCCATCACCGATCCATTGCCTACGAGCTTTCCATATATTGTGCTTCGCTTATTTACTTTTCCGTTGCTATTGCTATCATCACTACAAAATACCAAAAATATTACTTTCACTACTGTTACCTTTTGCTACCGTTATCACCACTATCATATTACTTTGCTACTAAACACTTTGCTACAGATATTAAGTTTCCAGGTGTGGTTGAATTGACAACTCAGCTGCTAATACTTGAGAATATTCTTTGGCTCCCCTTGTGTCGAATCAATAAATTTGGCTTGAATACTCTACCCTCGAAAACTGTTGCGATCCCCTATACTTGTGGGTTATCACTATTATATTTGGGTCCTATGATGTTTCTTCCCGCCTCTACTCTCTTGTAATGGATTGAGTTTCCCATTTGAAGTTATCTTATCAGATTGAGTCTTTAAAGATTTGAGAACACTTGATGTATGTCTTGCCGTGCGTATCTGTGGTGATAATGGGATACCACGTGATTCACTTGATGTATGTTTTGGTGATCAACTTGCGGGTTCCGCCCATGAACCTATGCATAGGGGTTGGCACATGTTTTCGTCGTGATTCTCCGGTAGAAACTTTAGGGCACTCTTTGAGGTTCTATGTGTTGGTTGAATAGATGAATCTGAGATTGTGTGATGCATATCGTATAATCATACCCACGAATACTCGAGGTGAAATTGGAGTATCTAGGTGACATTAGGGTTTTGGTTGATTTGTGTCTTAAGGTGTTATTCTAGTACGAACTCTAGGGCTGTTTGTGACACTTATAGGAATAGCCCAACGGATTGATTGGAAAGAATAACTTTGAGGTGGTTTCGTACCCTACCATAATCTCTTCGTTTGTTCTCCGCTATTAGTGACTTTGGAGTGACTCTTTGTTGCATGTTGAGGGATAGTTATGTGATCCAATTATGTTATTATTGTTGAGAGAACTTGCACTAGTGAAAGTATGAACCCTAGGCCTTGTTTCCTAGCATTGTAATACCGTTTACGCTCACTTTTATCATTAGTTGCCTTGCTGTTTTTATATTTTCAGATTACAAAAACCATTATCTACTATCCATATACCACTTGTATCACCATCTCTTCGCCGAACTAGTGCACCTATACAATTTACCATTGTATTGGGTGTGTTGGGGACACACGAGACTCTTTGTTATTTGGTTGCAGGGTTGGTTGAGAGAGACCATCTTCTACGGATTGATAAACCTTAGGTCATCCACTTGAGGGAAATTTTCTACTGTCCTACAAACCTCTGCACTTGGAGGCCCAACAACGTCTACAAGAAGAAGGTTGTGTAGTAGACATCAAGCTCTTTTCTGGAGCCGTTGTCGGGGAGGTGAGTGCTTGAAGGTATATCTTTAGATCTTGCAATTGAGTCTTTTAGTTTCTTGTTTTATCACTAGTTTAGTCTATAAAAGAAAACTATAATAAATGGAATTGAGTCTACCTCATACGCTTCATCTTTTTAATATCTTTCGTGAGTATGATGGAAAGGAAAATTGTGCCAAAGTGTTAGAAGAAGAATGCATTAAAATGTTTGACATTAAATCTTTGAATGATGAGCATGATTGCAATGTTGTTAGAATGAACTCCTTGAATATCCATGGTACTAATGATGATCATGGGCTACTGAGGGAGTCCTGGATTAGGGGGTGTCCGGATAGCCGGACTATACCTTCGGCCGGACCCCTGGACTATGAAGATACAAGATTGAAGACTTCGTCCCGTGTCCGGAAGGGACTTTCCTTGGCGTGGAAGGAAATCTTGGCGATACGGATATGTAGATCTCCTACCATTGTAACCAACTCTGTGTAACCCTAGCCCTCTTCAGTGTCTATATAAACTGGAGGGTTTTAGTCCGTAGGAACAACAATCATACCATAGGCTAGCTTCTAGGGTTTAGCCTCTTTGATCTCGTGGTAGATCTACTCTTGTACTACCCATATCATCAATATCAATCAAGCAGGAAGTAGGGTTTTACCTCCATCAAGAGGGCCCGAACGTGGGTAAAACATTGTGTCCCCTGCCTCTTGTTACCATCCGGCCTAGACGCACAATTCGGGACCCCCTACCCGAGATCCGCTGGTTTTGACACCGACATTGGTGCTTTCATTGAGAGTTCCTCTATGCCGTCGCCATCAGGAAGGATGCCTCATCCCGTCTTTAAAGACGACACCGTTGCTAAGGGAGCTTTGGCTGTCGGCCAAACTCTCCGGCTAGGTGGTTTCCTTATGACCGCCTGTTCGGCTGCTGCGCCGACAATGACCTCTCGGGTCATCAAAAGCAATCTTCACGTCAGCTCGGAATTCGCCGAGCAGCTAGATCCAATGGAGCTCTCTTCCCTAAACGAGCTCTTGGATCGCATCGCCGCCCTGGGAGTCGCTACGGATTACGACCAGATTGGGACCTAAACCCGATCTAAGAGAGATTAACTCTCCCCAGGTCACCCATCACGTTGCCGTGGTAGAGGGACAGTGCGGCGACCCTTCATCTATCTTAAGGACTAGCTATGTCCGGATTCCCGATCCCTCCAAGACGGATACCCGCGGAGGGGAGGACATCACTCAAGACCTGAACTTAAAGTCAGGCGACGGGCTAGATTCATTGGACAGCATCCAAGAATCCAAACTTCCGAGTTCGGAAACTCCTTGGCCCCTGGGTCTCAGATTGGGTGAGGTTTCGGATTTGATTCCACCCACCCACCCGTACATAAGCGATCTGTCCCAAATTAGGCAAGAGCCCGAAGAAACAGTACATCATTACTGGGCTAGATTCCTCCTGGTTATGAACAGGATAAAGGACTGCCGCGAGGAAGACGCAATTTCATTCTTCTGCAATAATTGCACGGACAAGGGAATCCTCAACGCCATAAGTCACCGTGATATTACACGCTTTGCTGACTTGGCGTCCATAGTACGAAAGTACTGTGTGATGGAAAGCGCCTGGAAAACCGAAATAAAATTTTGGGACAATCCGGCCCTGAATACAAACCCAGTCCGAAATAAAAGGGTGCATCATCGCCAGACACCCGGGTTCAATACCAAAAGGCAAAAGCCCTCTACAGGGCACGGAACCGTACTAGAAGGATGGCTTAATGGACCCTGTAAAATTCACAGTGCAGAGGGCGCCACACCAACTCACAACCTTAGAGCATGTTGGATACTCCGGCAGGTGGAAAAAATTGGCGAAGATCTTCTAATTCCAGAAGCCACAGAAAGCCACCCCAAAGAAACCAGTACGGTATTAACAGTCTTCGAGACTTTCGCATCAAATAATATGCGAAAAAGAACACTCCGCAGCCTTGCCGAAGTCTACCAAGTAGCAACAATAAACCCATGGAGTGACACGGCTATTACTTTTAACACCAGTGATGAACCTAAATTCCGAACAGCCCGAGCACCAGCCGCATTGGTCCTCAGTCCAATAGTGGACGCCTTTCGTCTTACCAAGGTACTCATGGATGGCGGCAGCGGATTGAACCTCATTTATGAGGAAACCCTTCAAAATGGAAATATACTGGAACCGCATTGAGCGAAGTAGCACAACCTTTAGAGGAATAATCCCCAGTCGGGAAGTGCGCTGTACAGGAAAAATCACACTAGATGTGGTGTTCGGCACGCCGGATAATTACAGGTCCGAAGAGGTCACGTTCCAGGTGGCCCCGTTCAGTAGCGGATATCACGCTGTGCTAGGGCGGGAAGCGTTTACAGTCTTCCAAGCAATACCACATTATGGGTACATGAAGCTCAAGATGCCCGGGCCTAACGGAATCATCACTCTCGCTAGTGATCTGGACATAACACTCTGCGCCGAAAACAAGACAGCCGCACTGGCCCTCGAGGCGCTATCCGAAGCCCTAGCGGCTGAGGAACTGACTGCGCTGCGCTCCACGGTGAATAGGGATGATGTGATACTTGATAAAAGATCCAAGTCCACCTCCTTTAAACCGGAGGACGAAATAGTCAAATTCCAGGTCCATCCAATGGACCCCAATAAAACAGCTTCCATCGAGGCATAGTTAAACCCTGATGTAGACGCCGCACTGCGAGAGTTCCTACGAGAGAACTGGGACATTTTCGCCTGGCACCCTTTAGACATGCCAGGAATCCCACGCAGGCTGGCCGAACACAGCTTAAATATCCTAAAAGGATTCAAGCCAGTCAAACAGGCTCTTCGGCGTTTTTCCGAACCTAAGAGACAGGCCATGGGAGAGGAACTAGCCAAGCTATTGGAGGCCGGATTCATCAAAGATATAAAACACCCGGACTGGCTAGCAAACCTGGTGATGGCACCAAAGAAGGACAAATCCTGGCGCCTGTGCGTTGATTTCAAAGACCTTAACAAGGCTTGCCCAAAGGATCCCTTCCCTCTCCCCCGCATCGATCAAATTATCGATGCTACCGCATGACACGATTCGTTGTGTTTCCTCGATGCATACTCCGGCTACCATCAAATAAAGATGGCAGAGTCAGACCAAGACGCAACGGCATTCATCACACCATACGGCCCATTCTGCTTCAACACAATGCCCTTCGGGCTCAAAAACGCTGGCGCAACATATCAGCACATGATTCAGACATGTCTGGCAAACCAGATCGACAAAACAGTGGAGGCATACGTAGATGATGTGGTCGTTAAAACAAGACATGTCGAATCTCTAGTAGACGACTTGAGGCTAACATTCGATAACCTCCGAACATACGACATCAAGCTCAACCCGGAAAAATGCGTTTTCGGCGTTCCAGCCGGAAAGCTCTTGGGCTTCATTGTATCCGGTAGAGGAATTGAAGCAAATCCAGCCAAGATCCGAGCTCTGTCACAATTGGATATCCCGAAGGACCTCAAACAAATACAAAAATTAACCGGATGCGTGGCGGCTCTAAACCGCTTTATCTCCCGCTTAGGAGAAAAGGCCCTACCCCTTTACCGCCTCCTTCGGCGCACCGAACACTTTGAGTGGACGGATGCAGCCACGGCCGGACTTAACAAAATAAAAGCCATCTTGGCAACAAACCCAGTCCTAGCCGCGCCAAACATTGGCGAACCAATGCTATTATACATTGCAGCAACCCATCAGGTCGTAAGCATAGTGCTCGTCGTCGAACGAGAAACGGACGGACACAAATTCCCCCTTCAAAAGCCGGTCTACTATGTGTCCACTGTCCTTACTCCGTGCAAGTCACGGTACCCGCATTATCAAAAGATTGCATATGTGGTATTTATGGCATCCCGGAAGCAGCGACACTACTTTCAAGAGTGTTCAATAACAGTAGCCTCGGAAGTGCCACTTAACGATATTATAAACAACCTCTACGTGACGGGACGGATTGCAAAATGGGCCATTGAGCTCCTCCCGTTCGACATAACTTACAAGCCACGGCGAGCTATCAAGTCGCAAGTTTTGGCCGACTTCGTCGCAGAATGGACGGAGGCCGAACTCCCTAAAGAGTACGGCACATATTCAAACTAGGTCATGCACTTCGATGGCTCCAAAATGTTGGCCGGTCTAGGGGCTGGCGTTGTTTTTATGTCCCCCATAGGAGACATAGTTCAATACGTACTCCAGATAATGTATACAGACTCCAACAATGCAGCCGAATATGAGGCCCTTTTACATGGTCTCCAGATGGCAGTATCCATGGGCATTCAATGCCTAGAGGTGCGTGGGGACTCGAACCTTGCAATATCCCAAATAAATGGAGACTTTGATGCCAAGGATCCAAAAATGGCAGCTTATCTCAACGCCGTCCTAAAAATGTCAGCTCGGTTCGAAGGGCTCGAATTTCACCATATAGCCCGGGAAAATAATCAGGCGGCAGATGTCCTAGCACGCATCGGCACAAAACGCGATGTAGCCCCCCCCCAACATCTTCTTGGAAAGGCTGTTCAAGCCATCCGTAGTATGGGAAGGGGAACTCGGCAATAACAGCCCGGACCCAACCGCACTGCCCGACACCGAACACTCTGACATAATTGGAGGCTCTGCCAATGAAATAACACCTTCAGCCCACGTAATAATGGCCATCATTGCCCCATGGACAGAACCATTCCTCGCCTACCTTACTAGGCAGGAACTCCCCGAGGACCAAAATGAGGCACGCTGCATAGTGCGGCGATCTAAAGCCTATAAAGTCCATGAGGGAGAGCTTTATAAGAAAAGCACTACCGGAGTCCTTCAAAGGTGCATCTCCGAAGAGGAAGGGTGGAACCTCCTGGCTGAAATTCATGCCGGACTCGGCGGTCATCACGCTGCAGCTCAGTCCCTTGTAAGCAAGGCCTTCCGTACAGGCTTTTATTGGCCGACGGCCCGGGCAGACGCCCAGGACTTAGTCCAACGATGCGTCGGTTGCCAGCTTTTTTGCAAACCAAAGCCATATGCCACCCACCGCCCTCCAAACTATCCCCATCACTTGGCCCTTCCGGTCTGGGGACTTGACTTGGTTGGACCCCTTAAAGGCGGAACCCACAAGAAAAAAATACTTACCGGTCATGGTGGATAAGTTCACCAAATGGATAGATGCCAAGCCTGTTAAGACGGCCGAATCCGGACCGGTGATAGACTTTATATCCAGGGTTGTACACCGTTACGGCGTCCCCCACAGCATCGTCACTGATAATGGCACGAACTTTACTGCCGACGAGGTAAAACTCTGGTGCAAAAACATGGGCATCAAGCTCGATTATGCTTCCGTCTATCACCCACAAACTAACGGCCAGGTCGAACGTGCAAATGGTCTTATCATGAGCGGCATCAAACCCAGATTAGTGCGGTCCCTTAAGGAATCTAATACGCACTGGGTAGAGGATCTCGACTCCGTACTCTAGGGGCTGCAGACCACGCCGAATCGCACCACCGGATACACACCATTCTTCATGGTGTACAGCGCAGAGGCAGTTTTGCCCTGCGACATAATTCATGACTCACCTCGAGTGCGCATGTACGAAGAAAGAGAAGCCGAGCTCGATCGGCAGGACAGTTTGGACACCTTGGAGGAAGAGGGTGACGTGGCAAAAGCCCGTTCCGCATTCTATCAACAGCAGGCTCGAAGATACCAAAGCAGAGAAGTACGGGCCAAAAATTACAACGTTGGCGAATTAGTTCTACGCCTGCCAGACAAGAAAAAGGACAAACTCAAGCCCAAGTGGGAAGGTCCCTTCATAATTGACCAAGTCCTGACTGGTGGAGCGTACCGCCTACGAGATGCATCGGATAACCGACTCGAGCCGAACCCATGGAACGCAGCCCGTCTCCGAAGATTCTACGCCTAGCGCCGGACTCTGTGTTCGTCTCCTTCCTCTGTCCATTTTTTATATACTTTCTGTCTTACATTTCTGTCCTTATCCTCTCTCTCTCTCTTATAGCCTTTAAAGGCTCATAAACTGATGCGCTATCCGCGCTCATTAAACCTGGGGGCTTCTTTAAACAGAAGCTTATCTATACGGGCTTCATGCCCAACACATGTGTCAAACTTCCACATGTACCTTTTATTCACCATTATATGCATCGATATGACTTAAGTTTTGGCCAAGCTGGGTTGCCTGGCTCCTGTGCTTACCCCTACGTTCCCGATTGTTCGGCTAGGTGGTAAAGGGAGCACCTCTGCGATTGTTACTGCCGAGTCAGCCGGATGTGTACCTCAGACTGGGTGAAGCCGAAAGCTAGCGTTCTTACGGGAATATTCGGTCGGTGAACTAAAGATGATCTTTTTTTCACTTATTTATCTATACGCCCCCAGATGTTTTTCCTGCGTCTATTTTCACAGAATGGACATGCACTTTAGGGCATGCCTCCTAGGGAAAGGAACCCCTAACGGAACTATTCTCCCTGGAAGATGTTTCTTACTAACTGAAAGTGCAACTATCCCTGGGTGGTTTTGGTAATTCCTAACAACATATAGCTCATTGAGCTAACATTATTCCAAGATTAATATTTCAAGAAAAGCTCAATGAATGGCATGGCATGGATGAGGAAAGTGGATCCCTCAAAATTCTAAGGACAAAAAGTTTGGCTCAAGCTTGAAGCTCAAGACTCTACATTTTATATTTTAGTGATCCAAGATCACATTGAGTCTATAGGAAAAGCCAATACTATCAAGGAGGGATGAGGTGTTGCTTAATGGCTTGCTTGCTCAAAATGCTTAGTGATATGCTCCAAAATCCTCAACTACCTTCCCACATCCACATATGATCTAAACCAAAAGTCAAACTCGGCCCCACCGATTCTTTCTATCTGGCGACACCGAGTTTCAAATGTCATAGCCACTGCCACAAACCCTAGGCAAATCGGTCTCACTGATAGGGATCTCGGTCTCACCGAGATGGGATTGTAATCTCTCTGTTTCCCTTCGTAACATTTTGGTCTTACCGAGATGAGCGATCGGTCCCACCGAGATTGCAATGTAAACTCTCTGTTTCCCTTTTGTAACATTTCGGTCTCACCGAGATGAGCGAATCGGTCCCACCGAGTTTACCTGACCAACTCTCTGGTTAGCTTATTACCAAAATCGGTCCCACCGAGTTTGTGTAATCGGTCACACCGAGATTACGTTATGCCCTAATGCTAACCATATCGGTCCTACCGAGTTGCATCTCAGTCCCACCGAAAATCCTAACGGTCACTAGGTTTGCTGAATCGATCTGACCGAGTTTAACCATTCGGTCCCACCGAGTTTGGCAAATTGTGTGTAACGGTTAGATTTTGTGTGGAGGCTATATATACCCCTCCACCCACTATTCATTTGAGGAGAGAGCCATCAGAACGTACCTACACTTCCAATACACATTTTCTGAGAGAGAACCACCTACACTTGTGTTGAGGTCAAGATATTCCATTCCAACCAGATGAATCTTGATCTCTAGCCTTCCCCAAGTTTCTTTCCACTCAAACCTTCTTTTCACCAAATCCAAATCCTGTGAGAGAGAGTTAAGTGTTGGGGAGACTATCATTTGAAGCACAAGAGCAAGGAGTTCATCATCAACACACCATTTGTTACTTCTTGGAGAGTGGTGTCTCCTAGATTGGCTAGGTGTCACTTGGAAGGCTCCGACAAGATTGTGGAGTTGAACCAAGGAGTTTGTAAGGGCAAGGAGATCGCCTACTTCGTGAAGATCTACCGCTAGTGAGGCAAGTCCTTCGTGGGCGACGACCATGATGGAATAGACAAGGTTGCTTCTTCGTGGACCCTTCATGGGCGGAGCCCTCCGTGGACTCGCGCAACCGTTACCTCCGTGGGTTGAAGTCTCCATCAACGTGGATGTACGATAGCACCACCTATCGGAACCACGACAAAACATCCGTGTCTCCAATTGCGTTTGAATCCTCCAAACCCTTCCCTTTACATTCTTGCAAGTTGCATGCTTTACTTTCCGCTTCTCATATACTCTTTTGCATGCTTGCTTGAATTGTGTGGAGATTGCTTGACTTGTCCTAAGATAGCTAAAATCTGCCAAGAACTAAAATTGGGAAAAGGCTAGATTTTTATTTGGTCAAGTAGTCCAATCACCCCCCTCTAGACATACTTTCGATCCTACAAGTGGTATCAGAGCTTTGGTCTCCATTTGCTTTGATTTCCATAGCTTTTGGCAGTCATACCTTGGTTTCACAACCTAGGAGAGTATGGCGTCTAGCGAGGGAAATTATCACCGTAGAGGTCCTTACTTTGATGGCACTAATTTTGCTAGTTGGAAGCATAAGATGAAAATGCATATTCTTGGACATAACCCCGCCATTTGGGCTATTGTGTGTATTGGCTTGCAAGGTCAATTCTTTGACGGGAAAGAACCAAACCGTGAAGCCACCGTGGAAGAGTTGAAAATGCTGCAATACAACGCTCAAGCTTGTGATATCCTCTTCAACGGATTATGCCCCTAAGAATTCAACAAAATCAGCCGTCTTGAGAATGCAAAGGAAATTTGGGATACTTTGATTGATATGCACGAAGGTACTGACTCCGTCAAGGAATCCAAATTGGATGTGCTTCAAAGTCAACTTGAAAAGTTCAAAATGAAGGATGGTGAAGGTGTCGCTGAAATGTACTCTAGGCTTGCTCTTATCACAAATGAGATTGCTGGCTTAGGGAGTGAAGAGATGACCGATAGATTCATCATCAAGAAGATCCTAAGAGCCTTGGATGGAAAATATGATACTGTGTGCACATTGATCCAAATGATGCCCAATTACAAAGATCTCAAGCCAACGGAAGTCATCGGAAGAATTGTTGCTCATGACATGTCACTCAAGGATAAAGAGGAACTTCACAACAAATCAAGTGGTGCTTACAAAGCCTCATGTGAAGCCCCCACATCATCGAGTGAGAAAAAAACCTTCAATGAAGAATTGAGCTTAATGGTGAAGAACTTCAACAAGTTCTACAAGAGTAGAAGCAAAGAGAGAAGCTCCAAGTCAAGGTCCTACAATGACAAAAGATCTTCTAGTCGAGAGCGAAATTTCTACAATTGTGGAAGGCCCGGACACTATTCCAATGAGTGTACGGCCCCCTACAAGAGAAGAGAAGATTCTCCCAAGAGAAGAAGTAGAAGAGAATAATCACCATCTAGAGAAAGAAGGAGTAGAGATGATCGTTATGAACGAAGACCCTCACGGAGAAGCAAGGATTCAGAAAGAAAGGACAAGTCATCAAGGAGCTACACAAAACGAAGACATCAAGCTCATGTTGGTGAATGGGTATCCGGCTCCGACTCCGACAACCACTCCAAGAGAAGCTATCACTCCGACTCCGAATATACTCAAGATGAAGGTGTTGCCGGTCTAGCACTTGTGACAACCAACTCCTACGACATATTTGACTCACCAAATGAAGGAGTTGGAACATGCTTCATGGCTAAAGGCCCAAAGGTATCACACCCCGAGTATGTTGATTTCAATAGTGATGAAGATGACTTGTTAGGTGATGATGATTTACTTGTTGACAACTCTAGTGATGAATACTATGATGAAACGTCAATTAATCATGCTAATCAAGATAAAACAAATGACAATGATAAGGAGAAGATTGAGTCTCTAACTAAAGAACTAAACACTCTTAAGTTAGCTCATGAAAATATCTTAGGAGATCATCGAGAACTTTTAAGGACTCATGAGAAATTGCGCTTTGAAAAGCTCAACCTTTAGCAAGAGCATGAGTTCTTAAAAGCAATCAATGATGATCTTCGTAAGAAAAGTTCTTCTTATATTGCCAAGCGTTTACTCTTATCCACTTACATGCCTCAAGTCAAGTCTAGTAACAAGAACAAGAAAGATTCTTCCTCTAGTAGTAACAATAATCATGCTAAATCCAATATTGTTGCTTCTAGTAGTTCTCTTGATTCCACTAATGATTCTCTTAGCCAAGTTACACTTGAGCAAGAAAATAGTTTATTGAAGGGAATTATAGAGAAAGGTGTTTACAAGAGCCTTGCCGAAAGTAAGCAATTCGAGGAAATTATACGCAAGCAAGGAAGGCACCGGAAGAATCAAGGTGTTTGTTTTGAATGAAAGTTCAATACCAATGGAGTTGAGTGGGAAGAAGATCAATACCCCAAGACGAAGTTTGTTCCTCAACAAGAGAAGTATGATCCTACTTCTTTCAAAAGGACACAAGCTCAAGATGATCTTCCACCACAAGACCACAAGCAAAAAGGCAAGGACAAGCTTCAAGAGGAAATTGATGCATTTGAAGAAGCTCCTAAGGCCTTGGTCAAGTGGGTTCCCAAGACTACTTCAAGTTCCACTTCATCAAGTACAACTACAACACCGAGGATTCCCATCAAGATGGTGTGGATCCCGAAGAAGAAGAACTAGAGAGTTCTTGAGGGTGACTCCGCCAACATACTTCACTCTTATCATCTTGGCAAGAACAAGTGCAATCAACTTCCACATCTTGCACTAGTTCAAGGAGTCACAAACCCTCTTGTTGGTAAGACAAGGGACAAGGTAACCTAAAAGCTTTCATAGACATCATCATGTGTGTGCATCACTTTATGTCTATGGATATCCTTGTTTGTTCCTTGTGGGACTAACCCGTGTAGGTATTGAAAGTGCAACTCACTCCAATGGATAGCTCCAAATGATCTACATCAACATTGAGCATCCACATCTTCAACATCTACATGAAGTCATCATCGACAAAACCCAAGGTTAGTTCATCCCTCTTAGGGGGGATCTCACATCTAGGGGGAGCTTTACTCTAAGAATTGAGCTAAAGCAACTCTAATGGTGTGAACACAACAAATGCTTTATGTAAAAGTGGTAACCCCACTTGTGCTTAAATGATGAGTATGACCTATGATCAAATGTTCTCATTTGACTCCTAAGTCAATATACTCATATATAGATGACCTAGTCATCGCCAATTGTTTGATAGATGCTAGAATTGGTTGTGCATGCTTTGCCACATATTTCAATTGCCATTTTATTGTGTGAGCATGTTGATTGCATATTTTACTCATTCGAGGACATCCACTTGTTGTTTTGATTGATTGGTTTTCTTTTCTTTTGCCAAGTGGATGGACAAGAATGCCTAAGAACCCTCTCTAGCTATTTATGCTTTTCTCGTCTCAAACTCTATTCATGCTACATCATAAAATTTGATCAAGTCAGATTCGAACCACTCTGTGTAAGGAGCACTCGGAGTCCCCGATTCGTCATAGACTTAAACTTCCAAAACTTCTTTGTGCGTTTCGGTCTGACTGATTCATCCATTTCGTTCATACCGAGATCACTAAGTCGATCTAGGTTTTCAATCTCGGTGCAACCGATTTGAACCTTTCGGTCACACCGAGTTTCAGTAACTGCTTGCAGTTATGAATCTCGGTGCCACCAAGTTGTTCCACTCGGTCACACCGATAGGGTCTGGCTATATATACTCACGGGAAATTTTTTGGAAATTTCGCCAAAACCCCTTCGCCCGCACATAGCTCGCTCTGCCTCCTGGGTCTCCGGATCATCCTCCTCGTCTCCAGTTGCCTCCTGCCGCTGGTCTCCGCCGCCGTCAACGGAATTCTTCCCCGCCGTTGCCGCCGTAGCGAGTTCATCGCCGAACTAGGGTATGGACTCGATCACAGTGCTATCTCCGTCCGATTCCTAGCACATTGTGTTCATTATGATTCTTACCACGATTAAAATGCTTCTATCTAGTCAAAACACTCCGTAGATTAGAGTTGAATTGAAAATTTTGGGTTAGGTTTCCGCCGAAACCATCTCGGACCATCCAAGTTGTGGAACTCGGTACCACCGATTCGGCTCAGGCCATTGCACATATAATTTTCGGTCTGACCGAGAATTGCAAATCGGTGTGACCGAGTTCAGGACTTTGTGAAACCCTAGCAGTCTCGGTGCCACCGAACTGTGACTCGGTCTGACCGAGTTCACTAGTTTAGGTTCCAACAGCTGCTTCGGTATCACCGAGTTTACAAATTGGTTGATCCGAAATGCTTTCCGTGGAAAACTAAAACTAAGTTTTTGACTCATTCTTTTGCAAAAACCTCTGCATTTTGTGATGCTCATCCACTCTATCTCATCTATATCTATTCATAGGGTCTGCTGTCAGTGTTTGCAATATGTCTGATCAAAGTGACAGCCAGAACAGGTCAGAGGAGCAGGTTCACCTGAGTGAGGGCACTAGTTCCTCTAGCAGTTCAGATGATGGTAGCAGGAGCACTCCCAGCAACTTGCCCAAAGCTGCCACCAAAACAAGGAAGAAGAAAACTTCAGAGTCTAAGGATGAAGACTATGTGGCAGTTGAGGATGAGGCCACTTCCAAGAAGAAAGTGGTTAAGAAGGAATATAGCACTGCTGCTGCCACCAAGCCAGGCATGAAGCAAAAGGTTCCTGCAAAGAGAATTCCAATGTCTAAGGCCAGAGCATCTACTCAAGTCCCTTTGGGATCTGAACCCAAAGAGGCTGCTGCAGAAGGGAAGAAGAGGAAGGAGAGGATCCAAAAGACCACTGCTAGAGTGCTTGGGAGATCCTCAATCATGAGAGATTCTGAAGAGGAAGAAAAAGAAGAGGTTGCTGCACCAGCACCTAAGGCCCAGAAGCTTATGGGTGATGCTATCAGGACAGGGGCTGCTTCATCAAAGCCCAAAGAAGCACCCAAAGCAGCCTCCAAGCCCAAGAGTGCACCTAAGAGGAATACTAGGAGTATACCAGCTACTGAGAAGAACAAGGCCCCAGTGCCTGAAGTTGCTGCTGATGAAGATGGTGAAGGACAAGTCCTGAGAAAGCTCAAACCCAAGATTCCAGACCACAATGATGCTCATCCTATGGCTGAGAACATGAAGATCAGGAGAGACTCAGGGTTGAGGCTATGGAGAGAGACAGATCCATATGCTACCAAGAGAAGGACTGTTGTTGATTACAGGTTCCACACAAAGGAACAGCAGGACTTCTATGAGACAGTGTTGTTGGACAAGAAGCCTATAGTATGTGAAATGAGGTGGGTCGACTGGAAGTATATCAAGGAAAACGAGGAACACTATCCTGGTGTGTTTGACAGCTTCAGTGCTTGTGGAGTTGCAGACTTTGTTGGGCAGAAGCTCACAAAGTGGAATGAGGAGCTCATAATGCAATTCTACTCCACAGCACACTTCTATCCAGATGGTAGGATAGTATGGATGTCTGAAGGTACAAGGTACCACTCAACTATTGAGGAATGGGAAAATCTGATCAATGCTCCTAAGGAAGAATAAGATGACTTGGATGTCTATGCCAAGAAGAAGATGGATCACAACTCTATGGCAAACATGTACAAGGAGATTCCTAAAGATGATCTTGAGACTCACCAGTTTGGGTCAGTAAAACACTTGCAGCCAGGGCTGCCTACAATCAATTGGATCCTTAGGCACAATCTCTTGCCCAAGTCTGGTGATCAGAGAATGATCAGAGGCCATGCAATTAACTTGCTACATATATTTGATGTGCCATAGAAGCTCAAGGTCATGAGCCTTATAGTTGAGACTATCAAGAGGACTGCAGCTGACCAGAAAAGAAGTTGTGGATATGCCCCACAGATCCAGGAGTTGATAAACTCAAAGATGGGCACAGGCACATACTTGTTGGATAAGGAACACTTGCCTATCTATCCTGACTTTGAGGACAATCAAGTTGTGATGAATGAGAATGAACCATCATCAGTACAAGCTCAAGAGAAGAAGGAGAAAGCAAAGAAAGAGAAAGCTGCCAAGATGCCAACTCAAGAGGAGGCATCTGAGTACTTTTTGAAAAGCAAGCAAGATCAGCTTGGCTACCTGATTGCATCCACTCTGAGGATTGAGAAGGGACTGGCCACCCTGACTCAAAACCAGGAGAGCTTGGAAAGAATCGTGGAGAAAAATTCTATGACTTGGATGTGAAGGTAACTGAGATTCAGTCTGTTGTTGAGCAGCTACAGGATGACATGCAGGAGAGGAAGGGTAGAACAACCACTGATGCATTTGCCAGAGTGCCTAGAGCTTAGAGATCAACTGCAGTGCCAGTAACAAACACCAGAGCCACTTCATCTGCACCAGCTACAGCTTCAGTGCCACCAGCTCCAGCACCTACTCCATCAGCTCCATCTACTTCGACTGAAGCCTTCGTTCTTGGAGTTCTCCGGACACCACCACCTGAAGACCAAGCCTGAGAGACGTTTTAGTGCTATGCATTTTCTATGAACTTTTTGGTAACTTCTTGCCAAAGGGGGAGAAAAATGTATAGATCATAGGCTTCGAGAGAGAGAGTTTGCTTTTGTTCTCTCTTGTCTTCTTGGTTGAACTTTGGTTGCTTTTGATTACTTGAGATACTATGCTATTATCTGTGAGACATTGATGATCATGTGGTTGATCATAAGCTACACTTATGCTTGTTAGATGATATTATCTTACTTATCCTTATATGATCATTCACTTTGCTTGGTGATGAGTGCATGTATTTAATTCTTATCATTTTGAGCGCTCCACCAAGATGTATGTGACATGGAAGAGTAACCCATGATCCTAACTCATTGTGCATTTGCAGTCCAAAGCAAATCTTAAGATATGCACAAATTTAGGGGGAGCTCTTGCTTTTCACATACTTCTCAAAGAAATAATATCTTTCACTCTTATTATCATTTGTCGAAGCTTTGATCTATATGTTGTCATCAATTACCAAAAAGGGGGAGATTGAAAGTGCAACTATCCCTGGGTGGTTTTGGTAATTCCTAACAACATATAGCTCATTGAGCTAACATTATTCCAAGATTAATATTTCAGGAAAAGCTCAATGAATGGCATGGCATGGATGAGGAAAGTGGATCCCTCAAAATTCTAAGGACAAAAAGTTTGGCTCAAGCTTGAAGCTCAAGACTCTACATTTTATATTTTAGTGATCCAAGATCACATTGAGTCTATAGGAAAAGCCAATACTATCAAGGAGGGATGAGGTGTTGCTTAATGGCTTGCTTGCTCAAAATGCTTAGTGATATGCTCCAAAATCCTCAACTACCTTCCCACATCCACATATGATCTAAACCAAAAGTCAAACTCGGCCCCACCGATTCTTTCTATCCAGCGCCACCAAGTTTCAAATGTCATAGCCACTGCCACAATCCCTAGGCAAATCAGTCTCACCGATAGGGATCTCGGTCTCACCGATATGGGATTGTAATCTCTCTGTTTCCCTTCGTAACGTTTCGGTCTTACCGAGATGAGCGATCGGTCCCACCGAGATTGCAATGTAAACTCTCTGTTTCCCTTTTGTAACATTTCGGTCTCACCGAGATGAGCGAATCGGTCCCAGCGAGTTTACCTGACCAACTCTCTGGTTAGCTTATTACCAAAATCGGTCCCACCAAGTTTATGTAATCGGTCACACCGAGATTACGTTATGCCCTAACGCTAACCATATCGATCCTACCGAGTTGCATCTCAGTCCCACCGAAAATCCTAACGGACACTAGGTTTTCTGAATCGGTCCGACCGAGTTTAACCATTTGGTCCCACCGAGTTTGGCAAATTGTGTGTAACGGTTAGATTTTGTGTGGAGGCTATATATACCCCTCCACCCACTATTCATTTGAGGAGAGAGCCATCAGAACGTACCTACACTTCCAATGCACATTTTTTGAGAGAGAACCACCTACACTTGTGTTGAGGTCAAGATATTCCATTCCAACCATATGAATCTTGATCTCTAGCCTTCCCCAAGTTGCTTTCCACTCAAATCTTCTTTCCACCAAATCCAAATCCTGTGAGAGAGAGTTGAGTGTTGGGAAGACTATCATTTGAAGCACAAGGGCAAGGAGTTCATCATCAACACACCATTTGTTACTTCTTGGAGAGTGGTGTCTCCTAGATTGGGTAGGTGTCACTTGGGAGCCTCCGACAAGATTGTGGAGTTTAACCAAGGAGTTTGTAAGGGCAAGGAGATCGCCTACTTCGTGAAGATCTACCGCTAGTGAGGCAAGTCCTTCGTGGGCGATGGCCATGATAGAATAGACAAGGTTGCTTCTTCGTGGACCCTTCATGGGTGGAGCCCTCCGTGGACTCGCGCAACCGTTACCCTCCATGGGTTGAAGTCTCCATCAATGTGGATGTATGATAGCACCACCTATCGGAACCACGAAAAAACATCCGTGTCTCCAATTGCGTTTGAATCCTCCAAACCCTTCCCTTTACATTCTTGCAAGTTGCATGCTTTACTTTCCGCTGCTCATATACTCTTTTGCATGCTTGCTTGAATTGTGTGGAGATTGCTTGACTTGTGCTAAGATGGCTAAAATCTGCCAAGAACTAAAATTGGGAAAAGGCTAGATTTTTATTTGGTCAAGTAGTCTAATCACCCCCCCTCTAGACATACTTTCGATCCTACACTAACCATGTAATATAACATAACTAGTTGGTCACTTGTATGTTCAAGCACTAATGACCCCTACACCTGGTCTCCATGCATACCCCGGTTCTTATATAATCGCGAGGGTATTCGGACACACTCCGGACCGTCAGGTCCCGAGGTTGAAGCGAAAAGGTCGGCCATGACAAACGATCTACAATCCGGCTAGAAGGCATTACACATGTCAATTAAAATTACAGTCAATCTGACTGATTGTATTCCTCTTCAATACCATCTAACAGGCTGTCTAGCTTAAAGTCCTATTGGGAATATTTTGCGGCCAATTCTACTTGGCCGTATACTAAGCTCACAGGGATCTCCTTCCCATCGGGCCCCATGGGTCTGACCTCGGCCATGTGGTTTGGGTCAGCCTTTGTGTACCGCGTCTTCACCATGGCCCAGGCCTCCCTGGCGCCTTGACGGCAGGCCGACATCTTCCACAATCGGAAGCGCCGCCGCGCTCCCTTCAGCTTCTCTATAAGCTCTCCAAGGCCTTCGGGCATGGAGACGGATGGCCACAAGGCCTGGGCGACGCCTTGCATCACCTTCTGAACTCGCTCGTGCAGTTGTGAGAGCTCGGGAAGAAGGTCACCCATAGAACCGGGCATTTCCTCTGCAGGACGACCTGTTAGCATACCTACAGACATTACTCTGTTAGTCGACTTCCTCGCCGAACTCTTTTTTCAAAGTTCGTTTAAGCACTTACTAAATATGCCGCGTCGAAGCCGCTGATTCTCCTTAACAGAGTCCAATAGCTGGGCACGAACATCCTTCAGTTCAACGCCCAGCTTGGTGTTGGCATCTTGGAGATCGTTCTTCTCCCGCCTCACCTTTGTCAGCACACTCTCACCAGCCTTCAGCTGGCGTAGGAGTTGTTACTATTCCGGATTTAATCCTCCGCCATATGCAATTTCATTTGTCAGATTCGCACCCACGACGCACTTCGCAAAATACTTATCTTCCGAAGCATATATTACCAGAGGGGGTCTCTTTGGGCTCCCCTGCCACGGCTAGTGCGGCCTCAAGTTGGGCTTTGCACTCTTTCGGCTCCTGGGACAGTAGGGTATTCTTTTCTATAAGAACCTGCATAACAAATGATCCTTAAATCAGTTATTCTAACTGTTTCAAGTCTCGGGGGCTACTGGTATATATATAATTACCAAAATTTTCTTACCCGTATGTCTTTTACATACTGCTCCGTGGCTCTGGCTAGACCATTTTGAGCGGCACGGAGGTACGCATCTCCCGAATTGAAGGCATCCAATGCCTCTTGGGAGAAACAAGCGTCGCGAAGAACTGTCCGGCGACGCCTGTGGTTCATGGCACTCTCCACCTCGGAATTGGTGGCAGACAGCCTGTCCGCATCCTTTGTCGGAGGAGCGTCCGGTGCACGCCTTGTGTTCGCCTCCACTTCCGGACCAGGCTTTGGAGCCTGGCTGGTGGAGGCGCGATTGGCAACCTCTCCGGATATAGTCCGGCGAGGTCTCTTCGTCCTGAAGAGAGCACGAGCGTTAATATGCCTCGAAGGAATAACACCTGGGAATAAGATGGCGCGCTATACCTTTGCGCCGGCGTCTCAGTCCGGACCGCACTTCTTTTCAGCCCGCGGGGCCTTGCCGCCCCCCGTTGGCTAGTTGCCGCAGGCTCGGCCTCCCGTCTCAAGGACCTCCCCTGCAAAACACGGTTGTCATACAGCAATCGAAAACACGCGAGGATAGATCCCTTTTCAAAGTGTTGGGACTTCGGTCTCAGTTACCTATGAGGCTAGGAGTAGCCCTAGGTAATCGGCCGTAATGGACACCAAGGCGTTGTCCTTGCTTAATTGATAAAACACCCCATCAATCAGCTCCACAGATAAGTCCGGATCCTCTTGAGAGGCCGGGTTGAGGGACCGTCCCGGATCCTCGGGTTGTGGAGGAGGGCTGTTTATTTCTTTAACATCCTGGCGCAATTCCTGCGTTGAAGTCGTTAGACTGAATATTTAACGATGGGAATATAAAACGGATGGGCAAGTAAAAGTGTCCACTTACCCAACTTGGGGGATTATACATAGAAAATCCACCCTGTGGGTTAACGCGGAGAAATTCCTCCTCTTCTCCCTTGTACAAAGCGGACAAGGTCTTTATTAGAGCGGCAGCCGAATCCGGCCCCTTACGGTCATGGCGGGTGGCGTCGTCCTCCCCGTTGAAGTCCCACATGGGGTGGCCTCTATACTGGAGCGGCTGCACCCCTCGCTTGATGCATGCGGCCATGACCCCGATCATGGTCAGTCCGGAATGAGCTAACAATCTTATCCGGCCCATCAGGTAAAGAACGTCCTTGTCGCTTTCCCTCTGAGGGCTCCGTGGATGCCAGCTTAGGCGCTTCTTTAGGGGAGCACTGTCGAACTCAGGGAGGCCGATCCGGACAGGATCTGGCAGCGGGACGTCCTCTATATAAAACCATTCCGAAGGCCAGTCCTCGGACGCCTTCTTTGGGGTTCCGGATAGATATCCGGTCCCGGCGATGCGCCACACTTCGGCTCCGCCCACTTGATACATTGACCCCTTCTGAGAACGGGGCACAAGGCAGAATAGCCTTTTCCACAGCGTGAAATGAGCCTCGCAACCCAAAAACAGCTTGCAAAGGGCTATGAATCCCGCGATATGCAATATGGAGGCAGGCGTGAGGTTGTGCAACTGGAGGCCATAGAACTCCAGGAGCCCCCGAAGAAACGGATGAATTGGAAATCCGAGCCCTCTTATTAAGTAAGGGACAAGGCATACCCGCTCTCCTTTGGAGGGATTGGGGAAGCTCTCCGCTTGCTCTCCGCCATTATAGGTGGCAAGTCCGGCTCGAACCAGGACCATATAGGCCGGGGGAGAAATCCCTTGGTCTGGAGCGTCACTAGCTCGTTGTGCGGGATGGACCACCTCTTCCAATCTCCAGGCTGAGGGCTGGAAGGGCGAGAGGAGGAGCTACGGCGGCCGGCCATGATAGAATGGACCTCTGTCGGATACGCTCTGATCAATACTCGCGGAGGGGAGAAGGTGTGGTTTGGATCTAAATCCTCATCCCCTTAAATAGGCAGCTCATTCACACGGCTAGGGGTGTAAATATAAAAAAACACCTTGACTTTTCGTATTCGTTTGACACATGGAAGACAGCCATTATTGGGCGTAGAAGCCAAGGAGCGCTACATTTACAAGAAACCGGACACTATTCAACAGGTACACGGAATTTGGAGGAGAACCCGCCTTGCAATGCCAAAGACAATTTGCGCGCCGGACTCGTCGTCATTGAAGCCTGGTTCGGGGGCTACTGAGGGAGTCCTGGATTAGGGGATGTCCGGATAGCCGGACTATACCTTCGGCCGGACCCCTGGACTATGAAGATACAAGATTGAAAACTTCGTCCCATGTCCGGAAGGGACTTTACTTGGCGTGGAAGGCAAGCTTGGCGATACGGTATGTAGATCTCCTACCATTGTAACTGACTCTGTGTAACCCTAGCCCTCTCCGGTGTCTATATAAACCGAAGGGTTTTAGTCCATAGGAACAACAATCATACCATAGGATGGCTTCTAGGGTTTATCCTCTTTGATCTCGTGGTAGATCTACTCTTGTACTACCCATATCATCAATCTCAATCAAGCAGGACGTAGGGTTTTACCTCCATCAAGAGGGCCCGAACCTGGGTAAAACATTGTGTCCCCTGCCTCCTGTTACCATCCGGCCTAGACGCACAGTTTGGGACTCCCTATCCGAGATCTGCCAGTTTTGACACCGACATGATATGAAAAGGCCCAAGCTCGGGGATCCTACGTTTGATGAATATGATGTTTTTGAGAATATATTTGCTGCAATTAATGTTTGTCCCAAGCTTGGGGAAGCTATGTTTAATGACGATATTTTTAGTCTCCCAAGTTTTGATATGGAAATTTATAATGATGATAGCATGCCTCCTACTTATGATGATTATTGTGATGATACTTATGCTATAAAAAGTAGTGATTATATTTATAAAACTTGTCATGATTATGGTTACCCCTTTTCTGAACATTACTCTTTTAATGTGGATACTCCCACTATTCCGATTGAGAAGAATTTTGCTTATGTAGAGAGTAGTAAATTTTCTATGCTTGTAGATCATGAAAAGAATGCTTTAGGTGCTGGTTATATTGTTGAATTCATTCATGATGCTACTGAAAACTATTATGAGGGAGGAATATATGCTTGTATGAATTGCAATAATATCAAGTTTCCTCTCTATGTGCTTAAAGTTTTGAAGTTATGCTTGTTTTACCTTCCTATGCAAGTTGATTCTTGTTCCCATAAGTTGTTTGCTCACAAAATCCCTATGCATAGGAGGTATTTTAGACTTAAATGTGCTAGTCATATTCTTCATGACGCTCTCTTTATGTTTCAATTCTTATCTTTTATGTGAGCATCGTTGAAATCATCATGCCTAGCTAGAGGCGTTAAACGATAGCGCTTGTTGGGAGGCAACCCAATTTTATTTTTATTCCTTGCTTTTTTCTCCTGCTTAGTAATAAATAATTTATATAGCCTCTGTTATGATTGAGTTTTTATGTTTTAATTAGTGCTTGTGCCAAGTAGAACCTTTGGGAAGACTTGGGGAAAGTCTTTGCGATCATGCTGTAAAAAACAGAAACTTTAGCGCTCACGAGAATTGCTGCCATTTTTATTTGGAGAGTGCTATTTAGTTAATTATTTTTGAAGATGATTAATAGACAAATTCCTCACGTCCATAAATTTATTTGAGAATTTTATGAGTTCCAAAAGTATACGTTTGATCCATATTACTACAGACTGTTCTGTTTTTGACAGATTCTGTTTTCGATGTGTTGTTTGCTTATTTTGATGAATCTATGAGTAGTATCGGAGGGTATGAACCATAGATAAGTTGGAATACAGTAGATATTATACCAATATGAATTTATTATGAGTTCATTACAGTACCTTATGATGGTGATTTGCTTTCTTATACTAATGGAGCTTACGAGCTTTCTGTTAAGTTTTGTGTTGTGAAGTTTTCAAGTTTTGGGTAAAGATTCGATGGACTGTGGAATAAGGAGTGGCAAGAGCCTAAGCTTGGGGATGCCCAAGGCACCCCAAGGTAATATTCAAGGACAACCAAAAGCCTAAGCTTGGGGATGCCCCGGAAGGCATCCCCTCTTTCGTCTTCGTTCATCGGTAACTTTACTTGGAGCTATATTTTTATTCACCACATGATATGTGTTTTGCTTGGAGCGTCAATTTATTTTGTTAGGATTTGCTTGTTGTTATTTAGAACAATGTTCTGCATCTTTTATTTCAATAAAAGTGGCATTGATAGCCTTTACTATGCCTATTTTACAAGTCTTCATGTTGCTGTTTGAAAACAGAAAGTTTACCACTGTTGCAATAATTCCCTAGAAAATTCAGAATGTGATAAAATGTTGAAACCTTTTGCATATTAATCTCTGGTAAATTTAATACAGTGGGAAATTTCTTTCATAATTTTTGAAGTTACGGAAGTATGGATCTTGCTGCACTCTTTATAGACTATCCTGTTTAGGCAGATTGCTGCTATGTTTGCATTGTTTGCATATGTTTGCTTCTTTAATGATTCTATTTGAGGATAGGACTATTAAATATGCAGAGGCATTTAGTATGCAATGTTGAACAATAATTTTAGTGATTTGCTACAGTAGAGTATGATAAGGTTTTGGCAATGGTTTATACTAACTTATCTCACGAGTCCTTGTTGAGTTTTGTGTGGATGAAGCTTTTGAGATTTAGAGAGACCGTGATATGAGAGGCATTAAGGAGACACAAAAGCTCAAGCTTGGGGATGCCAAAGGCATCACAAGATAATATTTCAAGAAGTCTCAAGCTTCTAAGCTTGGGGATTCCCCGATTGGCATCCCACCTTTCTTCTTCAACAACTATCGGTTAGTTTCGGTTGATCCTAAGTTTTTGCTTCTTCACATGATGTTTGCTATTCTTAGAATGTCATTTTCTTTTGCTTTGCTTGCTGTTTGAATAAAATACCAAGATCTGAAATTCTTTAATGTTAGAGAGTCTTCATATAGTTGCATAATTATTCGACTACTCATTGATCTTCACTTATATCTTTCGGAGTAGTTTGTCATTTGCTCTAGTGCTTCACTTATATCTTTTTAGAGCACGGTGGTGGTTTTATTTTGAAGAATTAGATAAACTCTCGTGCTTAACTTATATTATTTTGAGAGTCCTAAACAGCATGGTAATTTACTTTGGTTATGAATTTAGTCCTAATATGATGGGCATCCAAGATGGATATAATAAAAACTTTCATATAAAGTGCATTGAATACTATGAGAAGTTTGATACTTGATGATTGTTTTGAGATATGAAGATGGTGATATTAGAGTCATGCTAGTTGAGTAGTTGTGAATTTGATAAATACTTGTGTTGAAGTTTGTGATTCCCGTAGCATGCACGTATGGTGAACCGTTATGTGATGAAGTCGGAGCATGATTTATTTATTGATTGTCTTCCTTATGAGTGGCGGTCGGGGACAAGCGATGGTCTTTTCCTACCAATCTATCCCCCTAGGAGCATGCGCGTTCTACTTTGTTCCGATAACTAATAGATTTTTGCAATAAGTATGTGAGTTCTTTATGACTAATGTTGAGTCCATGGATTATACGCACTCTCACCCTTCCACCATTGCTAGCCTCTCTAGTACCGCGCAACTTTCGCCGGTACCATAAACCCACCATATACCTTCCTCAAAACAGCCACATACCTACCTATTATGGCATTTCCATAGCCATTCCGAGATATATTGCCATGCAACTTTCCACCGCTCCGTTATTATGACACGCTTCATCATTGTCATATTGCTATGCATGATCATGTAGTTGACATTGTATTTGTGGAAAAGCTACCGTTCATAATTCTTCCATACATGTCACTCATGAGTCATTGCACATCCCGGTACACCGCCATAGGCATTCATATAGAGTAATATCTTGTTCTAAGTATCGAGTTGTAATTCTTGAGTTGTAAGTAAATAAAAGTGTGATGATCATCATTATTAGAGCATTGTCCAGTGAGGAAAGGATGATGGAGACTATGATTCCCCCACAAGTCGGGATGAGACTCCGGACGAAAATAAATAAATAAAAGAGGCCAAAGAAGGCCAAATAAAAAAAGAAGAGAAAAGAGGCCATAAAAAATAAAAATAAATAAAAAAATGAGAGAAAAAGAGAGAAGGGGCAATGCTACTATACTTTTACCACACTTGTGCTTCAAAGTAGCACCATGATCTTCATGATAGAGAGTCTCCTATGTTGTCACTTTAATATACTAGTGGGAATCTTTCATTATAGAACTTGGCTTGTATATTCCAATGATGGGCTTCCTCAAAATGCCCTAGGTCTTCGTGAGCAAGCAAGTTGGATGCACACCCACTAGTTTCTTTTGTTGAGCTTTCATACACTTATAGCTCTAGTGCATCTGTTGCATGGCAATCCCTACTCACTCACATTGATATCTATTAATGGGCATCTCCATAGCCCGTTGATACGCCTAGTTGATGTGAGACTATCTTCTCCCTTTTTTTTCTTCTCCACAACCACCCTTCTCTTTCACCTATAGTGCTATATCCATGGCTCACGCTCATGTATTGCATGAAGATTGAAAAAGTTTGAGAACATCAAAAGTATGAAACAATTGCTTAGCTTGTCATCGGGGTTGTGCATGATTTAAATATTTTGTGTGGTGAAGATGGAGCACAGCCAGACTATATGATTTTGTAGGGATAGCTTTCTTTCGCCATGTTATTTTGAGAAGACATGATTTCTTAGTTAGTATGCTTGAAGTATTATTGTTTTTATGTCAATATTAAACTTTTGTCTTGAATCTTATGGATCTGAATATTCTTGCCACAATAAAGAGAATTACATGGATAAATATGTTAGGTAGCATTCCACATCAAAAATTCTGTTTGTTGGTGTCAAAACCGGCGGATCTCGGGTAGGGGGTCCCGAACTGTGCGTCTAGGTCGGATGGTAACAGGAGGCAGGGGACACGATGTTTTACCCAGGTTCGGGCCCTCTTGATGGAGGTAAAACCCTACGTCATGCTCGATTAATATTGATGATATGGGTAGTACAAGAGTAGATCTACCACGAGATCAGAGAGGCTAAACCCTAAAAGCTAGCCTATGGTATGATTGTTGTTCATCCTACGGACTAAAACTCTTGGTTTATATAGACACCGGAGAGGGCTAGGGTTACACAGAGTCGGTTACAATGGTAGGAGATCTACATATTCGTATCGCCAAGCTTGCCTTCCACGCCAAGGGAAGTCCCTTCCGGACACGAGACAAAGTCTTCAATCTTGTATCTTCATAGTCCAGGAGTCCGGCCGAAGGTATAGTCCGGCCACCTGGACATCCCCTAATCCAGGACTCCCTCAGTAGCCCCTGAACCAGGCTTCAATGACGACGAGTCCGGCACGCAGATTGTCTTCGGCATTGCAAGGCGGGTTCCTCCTCCAAGTACTTCATAGAAGATTTTGAACACAAAGGTAGTGTCCGTCTCTGCAAAATAAGTTTCCACATATTGCCATAGAGAGAATAACATTTACACAAATCTAATCTGCTGACGTATTCCGTAGAGTGACATCACACCACGGCCAAGTCTTTATTCGAATCATTTTACTGTCCCACCTCAGCGCGTTTAGCGAGGCAGTTTCCTTGGCACGTCTTGTTAAAGCAGAGATCGTGTCCCCTTATTCCGGGATTCTCATCGATACGTGTGTGGGTAACCCAACCGCGCCATTGACTGTGGCGCTTGGGAGATAAGCGAGTTTTACCAGGCTGGTGGGGGCGCATAGTCGCGTCTGCCCATATAAGGGGATAAGGATCCACCTTTTCATCCACGCCTTCTTCCTCCTTTGCCTATCCATTTCCGTGCACTCGAGCTCCAGCGCCCAAGTCCGAACACCCCACCTCAACCTTCTCCAGCCATGTCCGGAGCAGGAGGCAAGTGGATGGTCTCCTCCGTCATGGAGGGACACATCAAAAGACTAAGGAAGGCCGGATACTTGTGTAACGACATTGCACACCGGCTTCCCAAAGAGGGGCAGCTCATCCCCACCCCTAGGCCCCATGAGAGGGTGGTGTTCCTCCCCCATTTCCTCCGCGAACTGGGCTTCCCTCTCCACCCATTTGTCCGGGGGCTCATGTTCTACTATGGCCTGGATTTCCACGATCTGGCCCCGAATTTTGTCCTCAACATCTCGGCGTTTATCGTCGTGTGCGAGGCTTTCTTCCGCATCCGCCCCCATTTCAGCCTATGGCTCAAGACTTTCAATGTCAAGCCGAAGGTGGTGCGCGGCACCCAAGTGAAGTGCGGAGGTGCCATGGTGGGCAAGATGCCCAACGTCCTATGGTTCGAGGGCTCCTTCATGGAGTCCCTAAAGGGGTGGCAGTTGGGGTGGTTTTACATCACCGAGCCGCGCGACCTTGAATGGGTCGCAGCCCCCGAGTTCCGATCCGGACCCCCCACGCGGCTCGCCTCCTGGAAAGAGACAGGCCGGTCGTGGGGTAAAAAAGGAGAGCTGACCGGACTCCAAACATGCGTCCAAACACTGGTGGACAGGAATCTCAAACTTGTCAACGTAGTCCAGGTTATGCTCATCCGTCGGATCCTCCCGTGTCAACAACGGGCTTTCAACATGTGGGAGTTCGACCCGGCGCGGCACCAAACTCTGAGCAGGCTCTTCGACACGATGTACGAAGATGCCTGGAAGGTGCTTTTCAAGGGTACCGAGGCCCCCGCATCCGCTACCGAGGATCGCGGATTCAGATGCTGCATGCGGTAAGCTGTTTTCACCTTTTACAGGGTATTAGTTTTTCATAGTTTGACTCCATGCGGGATCTAAGTTCCCTTACCTTTGACAGGATTGGCAGGAGACGTCCGGACAGATCAACTGTCCGGCTCCTTTGCCCGAAGGCCCAGCGGACGCTCGCTTGGCGAAGCTGCTGGTTCCGGCACCTTACGTGGTGCCGGAGAAGAAGGCCAAGAAGAAGGCCACGGGGACTCGAAAGAGTGCCTGGTGTCAGGATGTGTCGGATTCACCATCCGACGACTCCAAGGCACGCTTCTCCCCTGAAGACGAGGAGGAGGAAGAAGAGACCTCTCCCCCCACCAGCTGGGGAGGGAAGAAAAGGAAGGCCGCCCCAACCGGGGAGGCCGAAGGGTCCAAGAGGGGGAAGACCCCTCCTCCGGACTACTCCACCAACGCCGATGAAGGCGAAGAGGAGTGGCCGCACAGGGCAAAGCCCCTAGCGAAATCGTAAGTATCTGGATACTAGAGTGATTCATAGTATTCCCCCATTGCACAGCTTTTCCTTACGTTGAACGTGATTGTGCAGTCCGCCCAAGGCCGGGCTAGACGAGTCGTCGAGCGGCTCCCTGGACTCGTCGGATGTGAATTCGCTTCCGACGGCTTCCTCCCCCACCCTACGGACGGCGCCGAGGTGGCGTCCCAACAGGTTCCAAGCCAGGAGGACGTGGTCTTGGAGGCGCCGCGAGGCAACCTCCCAGACTCCAGGCGTAAAGGGGATAGAACCCCCAAGGGCTCCAAGTCCAGCCTTGAGCCGGACACCGCGCCGGAACCTTCAATGGTTCCGGACTCCGGTATGCAGCCTCCTTCCAAGAGGAGCAAGCCTACCGAGTCGGTGACGTCCGTCCAACCGGAGGAACCGGACAATTTGCTGGAGACGCTTAACGGCGCCTCCATCGACGAGGAGCACCGCACTATTATGAGTGCGGTGATCCAGAAGGTTCAGTTCGCCAAGAGCGGACTGACTGAAGCCTGTGCTAGCCTTCTAACAGGCTTTGAGGTAAGTAAATAATATGTAAAAATATTACCACATAGACACTAGCCCCTGATGCTCTGTTCGGCGTTCGGAAAGAAAAGCCGAATAGAGGATCTAATAATCACAGGAGTCTAACATAATCAGGTCAATATGCGTATGCAGGCTTCGCTGCTGGCCTCCGCCGCACTGACCGCGGAGGTGGATATGCTGAAGCAGAACCTCGAGCGGTCCGAGCAAGAGCTCGGCCTAGCCAAGCAGCAGCTCGAGGACAAGGAAGGTAAGAAATACCTTATTGAAATATGTGAAAGGTGCAATTGCAAAAAGTGACAGGATTAACGCGGCCATTGTAGGGGCCACAACCGAGATGGCGACCCTTAAGCAAGCGCTGTCCGAGGCCGAAAAGAGGGCAGCCACGGAGCGTACCGAGCAGGAGAAGCATGAGACTCAGGTTGGCGAGGTGCGGCAAGAGCTCCAGGCTCTCATGAAAAAACATGAGTGTTTGGAGCTTGACTCGAAGACGCGAGAGTCTGAGCTCGCGGCGGCCATTGAAGATGCCAAGTCTGCCAAGGCCGAAGCCCAGAAGGCCCTCCAGGAGGTTGAGGCAATAAAAAAGATAGCGGCGGGTAAGGCATTCTTTATGCAAAGCAAGCACGTAAAAGTGAATTACTTGTCACTTACCCGAATCCGGAGCTCTCTAGGAGCATTCGCAGACTTGCCCCGTAGCGTGTCGGATGCCGCCGCCTTCTACCAAGCTGAGGAGGGAAGCTCGACGGAAAAGGTGTTCTGGTCTCAGTATGCTGAGGCCGAACACCCGGTGCCCTTAAGCGACCAGCTGAAACAGCTGGTCGAGCTTCATAAGGTGGCCGAACAGGCCATGAAGGGCCCCATCGTCTGGTTGTGGCCTAGAGAGGCCATGCCTGGGAGCTACTTCGGGCTGGTGAGGCGGCTGGTGGAGGCCTGTCCAAGGCTCGAAGTCATCAAGCGCTCCGTATGCATCAAGGGTGCCGGTAGGGTGCTTGCCCGTGCGAAGGTGCACTGGGGCAAGCTGGATGCTGAGAAGCTTGTGAAGGACGGGCCACCACCGGGCAAGGAGCATTGCAAGCCTGAGATGTATTATGAGGGTGTTCTGAAGGGTGCCCGCCTTGTGGCGGATGAATGTTCTATGAATGTAATTTTTCAGTGAACTCACCCGTTTTGTCCTGTGCGCTGAAAACTTGTTCATGTGCGCTAAGCAATGATTTTTGAATTTAAAATATTACCTTCTGTGCGGCCGTTTATCAAATTTGAGAGATGGCGAGTCGTCGGCTTTTGCCCCCATGGCATGAGTGCTGGGGTGTTCGGGATAAACATGAGCACTCTTTTTCCCATTCTTGGGTCCTTCGAGGGAGGCGCTCAACACAACGAACAAGGCAATCAAACTATAGTGCTTGAACACTCTCACTTAGCCATAGAATTCTATAATTTTAAATTTCAGCGAAGCCCCTAGTGTTCGGAAGACTGAGTTCGGGGCGCTATCCACGCCTAGGCCGGACAAAGCCGACTCCTCGCTCTAAGCGGCATAAGTCTTTAGGGACTCGAAAACCTCTCGAACAGCGACCAACTCTCGCCTCATCATGACGGTCAGTTTTAGCTTTCTCTACTGAGGTGCTTAGCCCAGCTCAACTGGGGCACAATCGCAGTAGTTCTCCTAGTGCTACCTTAGCCGATATAACGGAACGTAAGGTACCAAAACATAGGAGCCGGGCAAACCCACCTATTGACCCAAGACATGATTCGGAGCCGGTGCATATAATGCTATAAGTTCGGGGTGCCGCACTTGTGAAAGTGTTCGGACTTCTCACACCATGTTGTGGGGTACTTAAGCCCCTGGCGTATTGGCCGTACCAAAGTGTACGGGTGCAACATGTCATTAATGAACATATATTCGTGAAAAAGAGGTAATGCGGTAATAGACATAAGCTATGCATTGTTTATTTAAAAAAGATGCGATCAAAGCAGAACGATACAAATAGTGCGATAAGCAAAAGATGGGACTATCAAATATGTCCTTTCCAGGGGCGAGCTGTGGAATGTTATGCGAAACAGGTATACTGCTTGTTATAGAGACCACCTTAGAGTTCTGTAGTGCGGTGTAGCTTTCTGCTTCCCTGGTTGTATCATTTGTGCGGCAATTGTACTGCCGGACAAGCCTTCCAAAGAATGGAGTCCTGAAAATAAGAGAAAATTAAGAAATCGGCAGCCCCTAGTGCGGTTTAAGCCGCGTTTCGGGCGTGCCGTGATGGTGCCCCTCCCCCTGTGCCCATGGTATTTCTAGAGCATAGTTATGTATGCGCAACACTGGTTTCGCAAGTTCGTGAGGACCGGGGTTGGGGCCGCATTGCTACACTTGCTCGGAACGTGCCAGGCGGTCTTGTTGTAGGTTACTCAGGGCGCGCTTGACGGTGTCCAGACGTTTAATGGCCGGACTAGAGAATTGCCTTGAGAGGCTGCTTTGTACTTCCGCTGCGATAGCCGCCGTATGCTCCTCCGTTCGGAGAGAGCGTTTGGTGTTTCTATTGACCGTGATGACGCCTCGAGGGCCTGGCATCTTGAGCTTGAGGTATGCATGGTGCGGCACCGCATTGAACTTGGCAAATGCGGTTCGCCCGAGCAGTGCGTGATAGCCACTGCAGAACGGGACTATGTCGAAGATTAACTCCTCGCTTCAGAAATTATCCGAAGACCACTTCAAGTGTAACTGAGCCTGTACAGTTGGCTTCTACACCTGGTATGATGCCTTTAAAGGTCATTCTGGTGGGTTTAATCCTCGAGGGATCGATGCCCATTTTCCGCACTGTATCCTGATAAAGCAGGTTCAGGCTACTGCTGCCGTCCATAAGGACTCTAGTGAGGTGAAATCCGTCATAATTGGGTCTAGAACCAATGCGGCGAATCCGCCATGACGGATGCTAGTGGGGTGGTCCCTTCGATCAAATGTGATTGGGCAGGAAGACCATGGGTTGAACTTTGGGGCGATTGGCTCCATCGCGTATACGTCCCTAAGCACACGCTTCCGCTCCCTCTTGGGGACGTGGGTTGCGTATATCATGTTCACCGTCCGCACTTGTGGGGGAAAACCTTTCTGTCCACTATTGTTCGGCGGCCGGGGCTCCTCCTCGTCATCGCTATGCAGCCCCTTGTCTCTGCTTTCGGCAATTTACTTGCCTGCCTGCTTGAACACCCAATAATCCATGTTGGTGTGATTGGCTGGTTTTTCGGGGGTGCCATGTATCTGGCATGAGCGGTCGAGTATTCGGTCCAAACTGGACGGGCCCGGAGTATTTCTTTTGAATGGCTTTTTCCGCTGACCGGGTTTAGAGCCTCTAAATCCGGCATTAACTGCCGTATCCTCAGCATTGTCGCTGTTAATGCGGCGCTTTTGCTTGTTGTGACGTGACCTGCCACTGCTGTCCTTGGTACCCGAATTACCAGGGTTCTTGGTCATGTTATTGCTGCGAGCTAGCCAGCTGTCTTTTCCCGCGCAAAAGCGGGTCATAAGTGTTGTGAGGGCTGCCATAGATTTCGGCTTTTCCTGTCCTAGGTGTCGTGCAAGCCACTCGTCACGGATGTTATGCTTGAAGGCTGCTAAGGCCTCTGCGTCCGGACAGTCGACAATTTGATTTTTCTTGGTTAGGAACCGTGTCCAAAATTGTCTGGCCGATTCCTCTGGCTGCTGAATTATGTGGCTTAGGTCATCGGCGTCTGGTGGTCGCACATAAGTGCCCTGGAAATTGTCGAGGAATGCGGCTTCCAGGTCCTCCCAACAACCAATTGATTCTGCTGGCAAGCTATTAAGCCAATGCCGAGCTGGTCCTTTAAGCTTGAGTGGGAGGTATTTGATGGCGTGTAAGTCATCACCGCGGGCCATGTGGATATGAAGGAGATAGTCCTCGATCCATACCGCAGGATCTGTTGTGCCATCATATGATTCGATGTTCACGGGTTTGAAACCCTCGGGGATTTGATGATCCATTACTTCATCTGTGAAGCATAGTGGGTGTGCGGCGCCTCTATACTGGGCTATATCACGACGCAGCTCAAACGAGCTTTGTCTACTGTATTCGGCCCGGCTGGATTTACTATATCCGGCGTGATGAGTACCGTCTCGTGCCGTGGGGCGCCCACGTGATCCATAGATCGATCTTGTTTGCCTTGCCTTGTCCTCCAATATGTCTCGCAGGTCTGGCGCATTTTCCCATGCCTTGGTAGTTTTTGAGCGGCGCCGGGGTGCGACTTGAGTGGAGGGCCGAGAGGCCTCTCTGTCGCGGCCACGGGGTGTTCGGTCGGCCGCATCATGCACTGGTGATGTAGGTTTAAGTGCTTCCTCCTCTAATTGGGGTAGCAACCTGCGCTTTGGGTAGCTCTTGGAGGGGCATTCGAGTTCATACTCTTCGGCCGCAAGGACTTCAGTCCATCTGTCGGCTAGCAAATCCTGATCAGCTCTAAGCTATTGCTGTTTTTTCTTGAGGCTGTTCGCCGTGGCCATAAGCCTGCGTTTGAAACGCTCTTGTTCGACGGGATCCTCCGGCATGACAAATTTGTCGTCGTCGAGGCTTGCCTCGTCTTCGGAGGGAGGCATGTAATTATCGTCCTCAACCTCTCTGTTTGCCGCTCTCTCATGAGGGCTGGCTTCTCTATCCTCCTGTGCTGAATCTTGCTGGAGGTGGTTGTCTTCGGCACTGTCCGGGGTGTTATTATCCCTCGTGCCGGAATCACCGTTTTTGTTTTGGCGGGATTTAGAGCGGCGTTGCTGACGCCGGCACTTAGGCTGCTTCTTGGAGGGGTCATCCTTCGCTGTTCCATCGCCATTGCCTTCTTTTGGGGTGTCCACCATGTATATATCATATGACGAGGTGGCTTTCCAGTGCCTTATAGGCGCTGGATCTTGATCGTCTCCTGCATCGGCGTCCATACCGTCGATGTCTTCGGAGTCGAAGTCGAGCATGTCGGTTAAATCATCGACAGTGGCTACGAAGTGGGTGGTGGGTGGGCTTTGAATTTCTTCATCATCCGCATCCCAACCTTGCCGACTATAGTCCGGCCAGGGCTCTCCTGACAAAGAGAGAGACTTTAGTGAATTCAGAATATCGCCGAAGGGCGAGTGCTGAAAGATGTCTGCGGCAGTGAACTCCATGATTGGCGCCCAATCGGGTTCGATCGTTAGGGGCGCAGAGGGCTCGGAGTCCGGAGAGGAGTCCGGCTCCTTGGAGTCACGGGCTTCGCAGAGAATAGGGCTGGTGTTCGGCCTGATCGCCGTAGAGATTGCAGCCCCCGAGGCGGTGTCTAACCACCCATCCTCGGTTGGTGTGATCGGCTCCGAGCTAGGGGTCGGAGCAGACACAGGTGTGGCCTCCAGGGCACTGTTCAGCGGCAGAGCTAAATCATGCCCATCGTGACAGTGCGGCGCGCTCGGCTGTGGCTCGAATCCGTCGACGATCAAGTCTCCGCGGATGTCGGCCGTGTAGTTCAAACTTCCAAATCTGACCTGATGGCCAGGGGCGTAGCTTTCGATCTGCTCCAGATGACCAAGCGAATTGGCCCGCAGTGCAAAGTCGCCGAATACGAAGATCTGTCCGGGGAGAAAAGTCTTACCCTGGATCGCATCGCTGTTGCTGATCGGAGAAGCCATCAGGCCTAAAAGAGATGACACAGAGGAACTCTCAATGAAAGCACCAATGTCGGTGTCAAAACCGACGGATCTCGGGTAGGGGGTCCCGAACTGTGCGTCTAGGTCAGATGGTAATAGGAGGCAGGGGACACGATGTTTTACCCAGGTTCGTGCCCTCTTGATGGAGGTAAAACCCTACGTCCTGCTCGATTAATATTGATGATATGGGTAGTACAAGAGTAGATCTACCACGAGATCAGAGAGGCTAAACCCTAAAAGCTAGCCTATGGTATGATTGTTGTTCGTCCTACGGACTAAAACTCTCCGGTTTATATAGACACTGGAGAGGGCTAGGGTTACACAGAGTCGGTTACAATGGTAGGAGATCTACATATCTGTATCGCCAAGCTTGCCTTCCACGCCAAGGAAAGTCCCTTCCGGACACGGGACGAAGTCTTCAATCTTGTATCTTCATAGTCCAGGAGTCCGGCCACCCGGCCACCCCCTAATCCAGGACTCCCTCACTGTTTTTATCATTTACCTACTCGAGGACGAGCAGGAATTAAGCTTGGGGATGCTGATACGTCTCCAACGTATCTATAATTTTTGATTGTTCCATGCTATTATATTATCAACTTTGGATGTTTTATATGCATTTATATGCTAGTTTATATGATTTTTGGGACTAACCTATTAACCTAGATCCCAGTGCCAGTTTCTGATTTTTTTCTTGTTTTAGAGTATCGCAGAAAAGGAAAATCAAACGGAGTCCAATTGGCCTGAAACTTCACGGAACTTATTTTTGGAAGGAAAGCAACCCGGGAGACTTGGAGTCCACGTCAAGGAAGCTTCAAGGAAGCCACGAGGTAGGGGGGCGCGCCCACCCCCTGGGCGCGCCCTCCACCCACGTGGGCCCCTCGTGGCTCCCCTGACGTACTTCTTCCGCCTATATATATCCATATACACTAAAACGATCGGGGAGCACAATAGATCGGGAGTTCCGCCGCCAGAAGCCTCCGTAGCCACCGAAAGCCAATCTAGACCCATTCTGGCACCCTATCGGAGGGGGGAATCCCTCTCCGGTGGCCATCTTCATCATCCCGGTGCTCTCCATGACGAGGAGGGAGTAGTTCTCCCTCGGGGCTGAGGGTATGTACCAGTAGCTATGTGTTTGATCTCTCTCTCTCGTGTTCTTGAGGTGGTATGATCTTGATGTATCGCGAGCTTTGCTATTATATTTGGATCCTATGATGTTTCTTCCGCCCTCTACTCTCTTGTAATGGATTGAGTTTCCCCTTTGAAGTTATCTTATCGGATTGAGTCTTTAAAGATTTGAGAAAACTTGATGTATGTCTTGTCGTGCGTATCTGTGGTGACAATGGGATACCACGTGATTCACTTGATGTATGTTTGGTGATCAACTTGCGGGTTCCGCCCATGAACCTATGCATAGGGGTTGGCACACGTTTTCGTCGTGATTCTCCGGTAGAAACTTTGGGGCACTCTTTGAGGTTCTGTGTGTTGGTTGAATAGATGAATCTGAGATTGTGTGATGCATATCGTATAATCATATCCACAGATACTTGAGGTGACATTGGAGTATCTTTGTGACATTAGGGTTTTGGTTGATTTGTGTCTTAAGGTGTTATTCTAGTACGAACTCTAGGGCTGTTTGTGACACTTATAGGAATAGCCCAATGGATTGATTGGAAAGAATAACTTTCAGGTGGTTTCGTACCCTACCATAATCTCTTTGTTTGTTCTCCGCTATTAGTGACTTTGGAGTGACTCTTTGTTGCATGTTGAGGGATAGTTATGTGATCCAATTATGTTATTATTGTTGAGAGAACTTGCACTAGTGAAAGTATGAACCCTAGGCCTTGTTTCCTAGCATTGCAATACCATTTACGCTCACTTTTATCATTAGTTACCTTGCTGTTTTTATATTTTCAGATTACAAAAACCATTATCTACTATCCATATACCACTTGTATCACCATCTCTTCGCTGAACTAGTGCACCTATACAATTTAGCATTGTATTGGGTGTGTTGGGGGACACAAGAGACTCTTTGTTATTTGGTTGCAGGGTTGGTTGAGAGAGACCATCTTCATCCTACGCCTCCTACGGATTGATAAACCTTAGGTCATCCACTTGAGGGAAATTTGCTACTGTCCTACAAACCTCTGCACTTGGAGGCCCAACAACGTCTACAAGAAGAAGGTTGTGTAGTAGACATCAACCGTTCAATATAAACACATATCCGGTTTGCGATTTAGAATCGTCCAGATCAGTGTCAAAGCTTGCATCGACGTAACCATTTATGACGAGCTCTTTGTCACCTCCATAAACGAGAAACATATCCTTAGTCCTTTTCAGGTATTTCAGGATGTTCTTGACCGCTGTCTAGTGATCCACTCCTGGATTACTTTGGTACCTCCCTGCTAAACTAATAGCAAGGCACACATTAGGTCTGGTACACAGCATTGCATACATGATAGAGCCTATGGCGGAAGCATAGGGAACACTTTTCATTTTCTCTCTATCTTCTGCAGTGGTCGGGCATTGAGTCTTACTCAACTTCACACCTTGTAACACATGCAAGTACCCTTTCTTAGCTTGATCCATTTTGAACTTCATCAAAACTTTATCAAGGTATGTGCTTTGTGAAAGTCCAATTAAGCGTCTTGATCTTTCTCTATAGATCTTGATGCCCAATATATAAGCAGCTTCACCGAGGTCTTTCATTGAAAAACTCTTATTCAAGTATCCTTTTATGCTATCTAGAAATTCTATGTCATTATCAATCAACAATATGTCATCCACATATAATATTAGAAATGCTACAGAACTCCCACTCACTTTCTTGTAAATACATGCCTTCTCCAAAAGTCTGTATAAAACCATATGCTTTGATCACACTATCAAAACGTTTATTCCAACTTCGAGAGGCTTGCACCAGTCCATAAATGGATCGCTGGATCTTGCACACTTTGTTAGCACACTTTGGATCGATAAAACCTTTAGGTTGCATCATATACAACTCTTCTTCCAGAAATCCATTCAGGAATGCAGTCTTCACATCCATTTGCCAAATTTCATAATCATAAAATGCAGCAATTGCTAACATGATTCGGACGGACTTAAGCATCGCTACGGGTGAAAAGGTCTCATCGTAGTCAACTCCTTGAACTTGTCGAAAACCTTTCGCAACAAGTCGAGCTTTGTAGACAGTAACGTTACCGTCAGCGTCAGTCTTCTTCTTGAAGATCCATTTATTCTCGATGGCTTGCCGATCATCGAGCAAGTCAACCAAAGTCCACACTTTGTTCTCATACATGGATCCCATCTCAGATTTCATGGCCTCAATCCATTTTGTGGAATCTGGGCTCATCATCGCTTCCTCATAGTTCGTAGGTTCGTCATGTTCAAGTAACATGGCCTCCAGAATAGGATAACCGTACCACTCTGGTGCGGATCTTACTCTGGTTGACCTATGAGGTTCGGTAGTAACTTGATCTAAAGTTTCATGATCATCATCATTGGCTTCCTCACTAATTGGTGTAGGTGTCACAGGAACCGATTTCTGTGATGGACTACTTTCCAATAAGGGAGCAGGTACAGTTACCTCATCAAGTTCTACTTTCCTCCCACTCACTTCTTTCGAGAGAAACTCCCTCTCTAGAAAGGATCCATTCTTAGCAACAAATGTCTTGCCTTCGGATATGTGATAGAAGGTCTACCCAACAGTCTCCTTTGGGTATCCTATGAAGACACATTTCTCCGATTTAGGTTCGAGCTTATCAGGTTGAAGCTTTTTCACATAAGCATCACAACCCCAAACTTTAAGAAACAACAACTTTGGTTTCTTTCCAAACCATATTTCATAAGGTGTTGTCTCACCGGATTTAGATGGTGCCCTATTTAACGAGAATGCAGCTATCTCTAAAGCATAACCCCAAAATGATAGCGGTAAATCAGTAAGAGACATCATAGATCGCACCATATCTAGTAAAGTACGATTACGACGTTCGGACACACCATTATGCTGTGGTGTTCCAGGTGGCGTGAGTCGCGAAACTATTCCGCATTGTTTCAAATGAAGATCAAATTCAAAACTCAAATATTCTCCTCCACGATCAGATCATAGAAACTTTTTTTCTTGTTGCGATGATTTCCACTTCACTCTGAAATTCTTTGAACTTTTCAAATGTTTTAGACTTATGTTTCATCAAGTAGATATACCCATATCTGCTCAAATCATCTGTGAAGGTGAGAAAATAATGATACCCGCCGTGAGCCTCAACATTCATCGGACCACATACATCAGTATGTATGATTTCCAACAAATCTATTGCTCGCTGCATAGTTCCAAAGAACGGCGTTTTAGTCATCTTGCCGTCCTTCTTATCCACCAAATACTTGGGGCAGTTCCTCTTCCAGTGACCAGTCCCTTTGCAGTAGAAGCACTCAGTTTCAGGCTTATGTCCAGACTTGGGTTCCTTCTCTTGAGCAGCAACTTGTTTGCCGTTCTTCTTGAAGTTCCCTTTCTTCTTCCCTTTACCTTTTTTCTTGAAACTGTTGGTCTTGTTGACCATCAACACTTGATGCTTCTTCTTGATTTCTACCTCCGCAGCCTTTAGCATTGCGAAGAGCTTGGGAATTGTCTTATCCATCCCTTGCATGTTATAGTTCATCACGAAGCTCTTGTAGCTTGGTGGCAGTGATTGAAGAATTCTGTCAATGACACTATCATCCGGAAGATTAACTCCCAGTTGAATCATGTGATTGCAGTACCCAGACATTTTGAGTATATGTTCACTAACAGAACTATTCTCCTCCATTTTGCAACTGTAGAACTTATTGGAGACCTCATATATCTCAATCCGGGCATTTGCTTGAAATATTAACTTCGACTCCTGGAACATCTCATATTCTCCATGACGTTCAAAACATCGTTGAAGTCCCGGTTCTAAGACGTAAAGCATGGCACACTGAACTATCGAGTAGTCATCAACACGTGACTGCCAGGCATTCACAATGTCTGATGTTGCCGGCGCGGGTGGTACACCTAGCGGTGCTTCCAGGACGTAATTCTTCTGTGCATCAATGAGGATAATCCTCAAGTTACAGACCCAGTCCGTGAAATTGCTACCATCATCTTTCAACTTTGCTTTCTCAAGGAACGCATTAAAATTCAACGGAACAACAGCACGGGCCATCTATCTACAACAACATAGACAAGGAAAATACTATCAGGTACTAAGTTCATGAAAAATTAAAGTTCAATTAATCATATTTAAGAACTCCCACTTAGATAGACATCCCTCTAATCATCTAAGTGATCACGTGATCCAAATCAACTAAACCATGACCGATCATCACATGAAATGGGGTAGTTTTCAATAGTGAACATCACTATGTTGATCATATCTACTATATGATTCATGCTCGACCTTTCGGTCTCAGTGTTCTGAGGCCATATCTGCATATGCTAGGATCGTCAAGTTTAACCCGAGTATTTCTGCGTGTGCAAAAATGGCTTGCACCCGTTGTATGTGAACGTAGAGCTTATCACACCCGATCATCACGTTGTGTCTCGGCACGACGAACTTTGGCAACGGTGCATACTCAGGGAGAACACTTGTACCTTGAAATTTAGTGAGAGATCATCTTATAATGCTACTGTCCATCAAGCAGAATAAGATGCATAAAGGATAAACATCACATGCAATTAATATAAGTGATATGATATGGCCATCATCATCTTGTGCCTTTGATCTTCATCTCCAAAGCACCGTCATGATCACCATCGTCACCGGCGCAACACCTTGATCTCCATCGTAGCATCATTGTCGTCTTGCCAAATATTACTTCTATGACTATCGCTACCGTTTAGTGATAAAGTAAAGCAATTACAGGGCAATTGCATTGCATACAATAAAGCGACAACCATATGGCTCCTGCCAGTTGCCGATAACTCCGTTACAAAACATGATCATCTCATACAATAAAATATAGCATCATGCCTTGACCATATCACATCACAACATGCCCTGCAAAAACAAGTTAGACGTCCTCTACTTTGTTGTTACAAGTTTTATGTGGCTGCTACAGGCTGAGCAAGAACCATTCTTACCTACGCATCAAAACCACAACGATATTTCCTCAAGTTAGTGTTGTTTTAACCTTCAACAAGGACCGGGCGTAGTCACACTCGGTTCAACTAAAGTTGGAGAAACTGACACCCGTCAGCCACCTGTGTGCAAAGCACGTCGGTAGAACCAGTCCTGCGTAAGCGTGCGCGTACGCGTAATGTTGGTCCGAGCCGCTTCATTCAACAATACCGCCGAACCAAAGTATGACATGCTGGTAAGCAGTATGACTTGTATGGCCCACAACTCACATGTGTTCTACTCATGCATATAACATCTACGCATAAACCTGGCTCGGATGCCACTGTTGGCGAACGTAGTAATTTCAAAAAAAATCCTATGCGCACGCAAGATCATGGTGACGCATAGCAATGAGAGAGGAGAGTATCGTCCACGTACCCTCGTAGACCGTAAGAGGAAGCGTTATGAGAACGCGGTTGATGTAGTCGTACATCTTCACGATCCGACCGATCCAAGTACTAAACGTACGGCACCTCCGAGTTCAGCACACGTTCAGCTTGATGATGTCCCACGAACTCCGATCCAATAGAGCTTCACAAGAGAGTTCCGTCAGCACGACGGCGTGATGATGGTGATGATGTTGCTGCCGATGCAGGGCTTCACCTAAGCACCGCTACGATATGATCGAGGTGGATTATCGTGGAGGGGGGCACCGCACACGGCTTGGAACAATCAACTTGTGTGTCCTAGGGTGCCCCTGCCCCCGTATATAAAGGAGCAAGGGGGAGGCCGGCCGGCCCTTGCAGGGCACGCCAGGAGGAGGAGTCCTCCTCCTAGTAGGAGTAGGACACCCCTTTCCTACTTCTACTAGGAGGGGGAAAGGAATGAGGAGAGGGAGAACGAAAGGGGGGCACCGCCCCCCTTCCCTAGTCCAATTCGGACCAGAGGGAGAGGGGCTGCGCGACCTGCCCTGGCCGGCCCTCTCTCTCCACTTGATATGTCTCCGTCGTATCTACTTTTACAAACACTTTTTCCCTTGTTTTGGACTCTAACTTGCATGATTTGAATGGAACTAACCCGGACTGACGCTGTTTTCAGCAGAATTACCATGGTGTTATTTATGTGCAGAAACAAAAGTTCTCGGAATGACCTGAAACTTCACGGAACAACTTTTCGGAAATAATAAAAGATCCTTGCAAAAGATGAAGGACTAGGGGCCCACCACCTGTCCACGAGGGTGGGGGCGCGCCTGCCCCCCTAGGGCGCGGCCCCTACCTCGTGGGCCCCCTGGAGCTCCTCCGACCTAAACTCCAACTCTATATATTTGGTTTCGGGGAGAAAAAATCAGGGAGAAGGATTCATCGCATTTTACGATATGGAGCCGCCGCCAAGCCCTAAAACCTCTTGGGAGGGCCGATCTGGAGTCCGTTCGGAGCTCCGGAGAGGGGGATCCATCGCCATCGTCATCATCAACCATCCTCCAACACCAATTTCATGATGCTCACCGCCGTGCGTGAGTAATTCCATCGTAGGCTTGCTGGACGGTGATGGGTTGGATGAGATCTATCATGTAATTGAGTTAGTTTTGTTAGGGTTTGATCCCTAGTATCCACTATGTTTTGAGATTGATGTTGCTATGAATTTGCTATGCTTAATGCTTGTCACTAGGGCCCGAGTGCCATGATTTCAGATCTGAACCTATTATGTTTTCATCAATAAATGAGAGTTCTTGATCCTATCTTGCAAGTCTATAGTCACCTATTATGTGTTGTGATATGTTAACCCCGAAGTGACAATAATTGGGATAATTACCCGTGATGACCGTAGTTTGAGGAGTTCATGTATTCACTATGTGTTAATGCTTTGTTCTGGTACTCTATTAAAAGGAGGCCTTAATATCCCTTAGTTTCCATTAGGACCCCGCTGCCACGGGAGGGTAGGACAAAAGATGTCATGCAAGTTCTTTTCCATAAGCACGTATGATGATATTCGGAATACATGCCTACATTACATTGATGAACTGGAGCTAGTTCTGTGTCACCCTATGTTATGATTGTTACATGATGAACCACATCCAGCATAATTCTCCATCACCGATCCATTGCCTACGAGCTTTCCATATACTGTTCTTCGCTTATTTACTTTTCCGTTGTTATTGCTATCATCACTACAAAATACCAAAAACATTACTTTTGCTATCATTACCTTTTGCTATCGTTACCACTACTATCATATAATTTGCTATTAAACACTTTGTTGCAGATATTAAGTTTCCAGGTGTGGTTGAATTGACAACTCAGCTGCTAATACTTGAGAATATTCTTTGGCTCCCCTTGTGTCGAATCAATAAATTTGGGTTGAATTCTCTACCCTCGAAAACTGTTGTGATCCCCTATACTTGTGGGTTATCAAGACTATTTTCTGGCGCCGTTGCCGGGGAGCATAGCTCTATTCTTTGAGTCACTTGAGATTTATATCTGCTTGTCATTATGAAGAACTTGAAAGATCCAAGAACCAAGATTACTCACTCAACTACGAGGGGAGGTAAGGAACTGCCATCTAGCTCTGCACTTGATTCACCTTCTGTTTTGAGTAAGCTTGCGACACCTAAACCTGCTTCTACTATTCGTTCTGATATGTCGCATGTTATTGATGATGCCACTTCTGCTATACATGATACTTATGATGAAACTACTTCTATGCTTGATACTACTGTCCCACTTGGTGAATTTCTTGATGAACAACTTGCTAGAGTTAGAGAGAATGAAAATATTGAATCTGATAATATTGATGAAAGTGATGATGAAGACTTGCCTGTTATTCCTAAGGGTTATGTTTTTGATAAAGAAGCTTCTTTAGCTATTTTAGCTTGCAAAGATAGATACGAACTCAAGATGTTATTAGCTAAATGGGAGCAGCAATCTCTTAATGCTAGAATGAAACCTGACCCTGCTTTTGCTACTTCACCTATCTGTGTTACTGATAAGGATTATGAATTCTCTGTTGATCCTGATATAATTACTTTGGTTGATTCTGATCCTTTTCATGGCTATGAATCTGAAACTATTGTGGCACATCTTACTAAATTAAATGATATAGCCACCCTGTTCACTACTGATGAGAGAACTCGTTACTTTTATATCCTTAAAATATTTCTGTTCTCATTAAAGGGTGATGCTAAGATATGGTTTAATTCTCTTGATCCTGGTTGTGTGTGTTGTCCCCAAGATATCATTTATTACTTCTCTGCTAAATATTTCCCTACTCATAAGAAACAAGCTGATTTAAGGGATGTATATAATTTTGTGCAAATTGAAGAAGAGAGTCTCCCACAAGCTTGGGGGAGGCTTCTCAAGCTACTTACTGCTTTGCATGATCATCCTCTTAAGAAAAATGAAATAGTTGATATATTTTATAATGGACTAACCTATGCCTCCAGAGATTACCTGGATAGTTGTGTTGGTTCTGTTTTCAAGGAGAGAACACCGAATGAAGCTGGAATTCTATTGAATAATATGTTGACAAATGAAAATAATTGGACACTTCCTGAGCCAACCCCTGAGCCTATTCCTAAACCAACTCCGAAGAAGAGGGGTATTCTATTTCTCAGTCCTGAAGATATGTAAGAGGCAAAGAAATCTATGAAAGAAAAAGGTATTGAAGCTGAAGATATTAGGAATTTACCTCCTATTGAAGAAATACATGGTCTTAATTTACCACCTATTGAAGAAACATATGATCTTAATCCTTCACCTATTAAATAAGTACATGGTCTTGATAACCCGACACAGGTAGTAAAGGTAGATTCTCTCTATAGATATGATAAAGCTGAAATCCCATTTACTAAGTTTGCTAGCCCATGCTTAGATGAGTTTGATAAATTTATGGTTAAGCAAGAAGACTTCAATGCTTATTTTGGTAGACAATTGAAATACAATTCAAATATGCTTGAACACTTGGGTGATTATATGGCTAATGTCAAAGGTGAACTTAAACTTATTAGTAAACATGCTTCTATGGTTACCACTCAAGTAGAACAAGTACTTAAAGCTCAAAATGATTTGCTCAATGAATTGAATAGTAAGGATAATGATAATGTTGTTAGAGTTATGACTAGAGGTGGTAGAATGACTCAGGAACCTCTGTATCCTGAAGGCCATCCTAAGAGAATTGAGCAAGATTCTCGGAGAAATAATATAGATGCACCTAGTCCTTCTAAAAGGAAGAAAAAGTAAAATGATAGGACTTTGCATGCTTCTAGTGAACCTATTACTGAAACACCTGAGAATCCAAATGATATTTCTATCTCTGATGCTGAAACACAATCTGGTAATGAACCTGAAACTAGTGATAATGGTAATGATAATGTTCATGATGATGTTCAACCTAGTAATGATAATAATATAGAAATTGAACCTGATGTTGATCTTGATAACCCACAATCAAAGAATCAATGTTATGATAAGAAAGACTTTGTTGCTAGGAAACATGGTAAAGAAAGAGAACCATGGGTTCAGAAACCCATGCCTTTTCCTCCCAAACCATCCAAGAAAAAGGATGATGAGGATTTTGAGCGCTTTGCTGAAATGATTAGACCTATCTTTTTGCGTATGCAATTAACTGATATGCTTAAAATGAATCCTTATGCTAGGTACATGAAAGAAATTGTTACTAATAAAAGAAAGATACCGGAAGCTGAAATTTCCACCATGCTTGCTAATTGTACTTTTAAGGGTGGAATACCAAAGAAACTTGGAGATCCCGGTGTACCAACTATACCATGCTCCATTAAAAGAAACTATGTTAAAACTGCTTTATGTGATCTTGGAGCCGGTGTTAGTGTTATGCCTCTCTCTTTATATCATAGACTTGATTTGAATAAGTTGACACCTACTGAAATATCTTTGCAAATGGATGATAAATCAACTGCTATACCTGTCGGTATTTGTGAGGATGTGCCTGTTGTAGTTGCAAACGTTACTATTTTAACAGACTTTGTTATTCTTGATATTTCCAAGGAAGATAGTATGTCTATTATTCTTGGAAGACCCTTTTTGAATACTGCAGGGGCTGTTATTGATTTCACTAAAGGCAATGTCACTTTTCATGTTAATGGTAATGAGCATACGGTACACTTTCCGAGGAAACAACCTCAAGTTCATAGTATCAACTCTATTGGAAAAATTCCATCGATTATATTTTGAGATTTTGAATTACCTCTTCCTACTGTCAAGAATAAATATGATACTCTTATTATTGGGGATGTGCATATCCCGTTGAGGTAACATAGTGTTATTCGAAATTTCTCCGGTTCCATGTTATTCGGAATGAGTTCGTTAACAAGACTTGATCAACCTTGTTAGTGGATTCTTTTTTGATGATCATGAGATGGATGAAACTAGAAGGCACAACCTTATGTACCCTCCTTTTACTTTCTATTAGTTATATTAAATAAAATAAAATTAGTATTTTCTGTCTGTTATCTGATTATCCGTGCAATATAAAAATACCCCGAAAATAAAAGTTCTCCGAATGCCCTGAAATTTAAATATGATTTTTTTTCTAGAATATTTGGCACTGAGAACGCAACAGGGGAGTCATCCACCTGGCCACGAGGGTGGAGGGCACGCCCCCTGCCTCGTGGGCCCATGGTGGCCCTCCTCCACTTATTCCTGCACCCACACACTTCTTCTTCCTCCCACAAACACGAATATCCAGCTCAAGCACGAGTTCTAGCTCATTTTGCTACCATTTTCGATCTCCTGGCTCAAAGCACCTCTCACAAAACTGCTTGGGGAGATTGTTCCTTGGTATGTGACTCCTCCATTGGTCCAATTAGTTTTTGTTCTAGTGCTTTATTCATTGCATATTTTTGCTGCTTAGGTGACCCTGTTCTTGAGCTTGCATGTCAAATTTATATGGTCAAAAGTAGTTTTGATGCATGATATAGGCTCTAGGCACTTGTAGGAGTAGTTGCTATCAATATTATTGAGTTTGGTTTACTTTTATTTTGAAGTTAATAAAAATTTCAGAATTTTTCAGAAAACAATGAAGAGACTTTTGAGGGGCTCATCGAGCCTAATCTCGAAGGAAAAGGCACAGAAGCCCAAATATAATCTGCCTCGCACCACGGAGGTTCGGTCTTGTGAATGGCCTTCCGATGATTTCTTGAGAGCAGCCAGGATTTATGAAGATTTTTATGAATTGGCTGAGAATGCAGGCCTCACCGCTTTCCTCCATGACCAACGCGATCAGTATCGCTCACTCACAAATATCTTTGTGCAAAACTTTCATTTCCATTCTAGGAGCTCACCACCTACGGTGGAGTTTTATTTATATGATGAGCATAAGGAGATGTCACTTTATGATTTTTGTCGGGTCTGTTTGGTCGATTTCGAGGGCACGACAGAGGAACCACATCGCAGCGATGTCGATGGGTTTATTGATACCATCACTGTAGGGGAAACAAGGAAGGTTTCCGGTGCACGAATCACTAGCATACATTTTCCTGTTTTACGCTATTTTGCAATATTTGCTAGTTGTTGCTTAATTGGTCGCGGAAACTGTGGAAACCTTAGTTTTCCTGATATTATTATTTTGTTCCACTGTTTATTCAGTGATAACTCTGTTAGTATGGGGGTATTATTGCTAAACGGTTAAGTCTGAACCGTACCAAGGGGCCCATCTTTGGAGGCATCTATGCTTCACACCTAGCTGCACATTTTAGCATACCTATTAGGAATTATGAGAAGGAAGAAAAATTGCTGCCACATGTTTACTTAGATTATAAGAGTATGGTAGCACACGATTTTATTGTTAAGAATAGGGAAGGGGAGCTTAAATACAAATTGTTCTTTGATAAACATCATCCTGAGACTATTACTCTGCCTGCTCCTTCCTTGTTTGATTTATCTGTAGGCCAGTACCTTGTTCCATTAGAGGCTATTCATGCCTATCGAAACCCTACATCAACCCAGAGCCAGAACCGGAACCACAAGTTGATCCTCCATGACAGTCTAATTACTAGTGGGATCCGGAGATGATTGCGTACCAGTGGTAATCAGAGTCTTCTTCTTCTCAGTACGACCCCAACTATTATTATGGATATCCGCCAGGCCAACCGTGGTCATAGACCAACTTAGGCCAAAAGCCTAAGCTTGGGGGAGTATGTATTTCCCACCGATATTATATTCATGTTCACACACTCATTGCTAGATGTCGGTGCTCATACTTTTTCATTATATCATTCATGCTAGTTTATTTTCCTTTTTATGTTTTCTTCTTGTGTGTTTAATAAACCTTAAGAAAAACCAAAAAATTAGTTGTAGCTTTTAATTAGTTTACTTTCCATGCTTGTTGTAGTAATTAAAAAGAAAACCCAAAAAGATTTCATGTTCTTCTTTTGCTTGTTGGGAGCTTTCCCATTTAAATAGTTTTATTTCTTTTCTTTTCTTTGGGGGTCGATAGGAGAAGACCATAATTAAATTGTTGAAGTGGCTCTTATATGCATTATTGTTGATCTGACAAAAGAGCCCATATTGCCTTGTCTTCTCATGTTTATTGAATGCTTGCAGATTCCAGCTTAGTCCAAAGCACGTGCACTATTATTATTATCCACATCGTTCGGTCGTGCAAGTGAGAGGCAATTATGACGATATATGATGGAGTGACTGAGATGAGAAAAGCTGGTATGAACTCGACCTCTTTTGTTTTTGTAAATATGATTAGTTCATCGTTCCTGATTCAGCCTATTATGAATAAACATGTTTGCAATGACAACTAGAGATCATAGTTTCTTGTGCCATGCTTGATTAGCTAGGAGCTTATAATGGTTTACCTTGCGTGCCAACATGTTATTAAAATGGTTGTGATGTGGTATGATAGGGTGGTATCCTCCTCTGAATGATTTAAGTGACTTGACTTGGCTCATGTTCACGCATGTAGTTGAAACAAAATCAACATAGCCTTCACGATATTTATGTTCATGGTGGATTATATCCTACTCATGCTTGCATTCGGTGTTGATTAATTTTAATGCATGTTCATGACTGCTGTCGCTCTCTAGCTAGTCGCTTCCAAGTCTTTTGCTAGCCTTCACCTGTACTAAGCAGGAATACTGCTTGTGCATCCAACTCCATAAACCCCAAAGTTATTCCATATGAGTCCACCATACCTACCTATATACGGTATCTACCCGCCGTTCCAAGTAAATTTGTATGTGTCAAACTCTAAACCTTCAAATAAATATCATGTTTTGTATGCTCAAATAGCTCATGTATCAACTAAGGCTGTCTGTATCTTCCATGTTAGGCGGGTTATTCTCAAGAGGAGTGGACTCCGCTCCTCACTCACGAGAAAATGGCTAGTCACCGGGATGCCCAGTCCCATGCTTTATGCAAACTAAATCAAAATAATTGCAAACAAAACTCCCCCTGGGACTCTTGTTAGTTGGAGGCACTCGTTTTTTTGAGCAAGCCATGGATTGATGCTTGTTGGTGGAAGGGGAGTATAAACTTTACCATTCTGTTTGGGAACCGCCTATAATGTGTGTAGCATGGAAGATATCGCCATCTCTTGGTTGTTATGTTGGCAATGAAAGTATACCGCTCAAAATATTATTCACCTCTATTTCAAAACCGAGCTCTGGCACCTCTAAAAATCACTGCTTCCCTCTGCGAAGGGCCTATCTATTTACTTTCATGTTGAGTCATCATCTTCTTATTAAAAAGCACCAGTTGGAGAGCACCGCTGTCATTTGCATTCATTACTGTTAGTCTACATTGAGTATGACTTGACTGGATCTCTTTTACCATGAATTACAATGTCTAGTCAGTCCTTGATCTTTAAATGTGCTCTACATTTATGTTTTGCAACATCAGAAAGGGCTAGCGAGATACCATCTTGTTATATCATATTATTATTGTTTTGAGAAAGTGTTGGCATCCGAGATTTATTATTATTGCTCGCTAGTTGATTATACCATTGATATGAGTAAACTTGAGACCTAAGCGTTATTGTGAATGTGGTTAGTCATAATCTTTGCTGAAAACTTGAATGCTGGCTTTACATATTTACAACAACAAGAGCAAACAGAGTTTGTAAAAGACTTTCTTTATCACTTTCAGTTTATCAACTGAATTCCTTGAGGACAAGCAAGGGTTTAAGCTTGGGGGAGTTGATATGTCTCCGTCGTATCTACTTTTCCAAACACTTTTGCCCTTGTTTTGGACTCTAACTCGCATGATTTGAATGGAACTAACCCGGACTGATGATGTTTTCAGCAGAATCACCATGGTGTTATTTATGTGCAGAAACAAAAGTTCTCGGAATGACCTGAAACTTCACGGAACAACTTTTCGGAAATAATAAAAAATCCTTGCAAAAGATGAAGGCCAGGGGGCCCACCACCTGTCCACGAGGGTGGGGTGCGCACCTGCCCCCTAGGGCGCGCCCCTACCTCGTGGGCCCCCTGGAGCTCCTCCGACCTCAACTCCAACTCTATATATTTGGTTTCGGGGAGAAAAAAATCAGGGAGAAGGATTCATCGCGTTTTACGATACGGAGCCGCCGCCAAGCCCTAAAACCTCTCCGCAGGGCTGATCTGGAGTCCGTTCGGGGCTCCGGAGAGGGGGATCCATCATCATCATCATCATCAACCATCCTCCATCACCAATTTCATGATGCTCACCGCCGTGCGTGAGTAATTCCATCGTAGGCTTGCTCGACGGTGATGGGTTGGATGAGATCTATCATTTAATCGAGTTAGTTTTGTTAGGGTTTGATCCCTAGTATCCACTATTTTCTGAGATTGATGTTTCTATGACTTTGCTATGCTTAATGCTTGTCACTAGGGCCCGAGTGCCATGATTTCATATCTGAACCTATTATGTTTTCATCAATATATGAGAGTTCTTGATCCTATCTTGCAAGTCTATAGTCACCTATTATGTGTTATGATCCGTTAACCCCGAAGTGACAATAATTGGGATACTTACCGGTGATGACCATAGTTTGAGGAGTTCATGTATTCACTATGTGTTAATGCTTTGTTCCGGTACTCTATTAAAAGGAGGCCTTAATATCCCTTAGTTTCCATTAGGACCCCGCTGCCACGGGAGGGTAGGACAAAAGATGTCATGCAAGTTATTTTCCATAAGCACGTATGACTATATTCGAAATACATGCCTACATTACATTGATGAACTGGAGCTAGTTCTGTGTCACCCTATATTATGATTGTTACATGATGAACCACATCCGGCATAATTCTCCATCACCGATCCATTGCCTACGAGCTTTCCATATACTGTTCTTCGCTTATTTACTTTTCCGTTGCTATTGCTATCATCACTACAAAATACCAAAAACATTACTATTGCTATCATTACCTTTTTCTATCGTTACCACTACTATCATATTACTTTGCTACTAAACACTTTGCTGCAGATATTAAGTTTCTAGGTGTGGTTGAATTGACAACTCAGCTACTAATACTTGAGAATATTCTTTGGCTCCCCTTGTGTCGAATCAATAAATTTGGGTTGAATACTCTACCCTCGAAAACTGTTGCGTTCCCCTATACTTGTGGGTTATCACCACTAAGGCCCATGTGGCCCATTACTTCTCCCGGGGGGGTTCCGGTAACCCTCCGGCACACTGGTTTTCTCCGAAATCACCCGGAACACTTCCGGTATCCGAATATAGTCGTCCAATATATTAATCTTTATGTCTCAACCATTTCGAGACTCCTCGTCATGTCCGTGATCACATCCGGGACTCCGAACTACCTTCGGTACATCAAAACACATAAACTCATAATACCGATCGTCACCGAACGTTAAGCGTGCGGACCCTACGGGTTCGAGATCTATGTAGACATGACCGACACACGTCTCCGGTCAATAACCAATAGCGGAACCTGGATGCTCATATTGGCTCCTACATATTCTACGAAGATCTTTATCGGTCAAACCGCATAACAACATATGTTGTTCCCTTTGTCATCGGTATGTTACTTGCCCGAGATTCGATTGTTGTATCTCAATATCTAGCTCAATCTCATTACCGGCAAATCTCTTTACTCGTTCTGTAATGCATCATATCACAACTAACTCATTAGTTCTATTGCTTGCAAGGCTTATAATGATGTACATTACCGAGAGGGCCGAGAGATACCTCTTCGACAATCGGAGTGACAAATCCCTCGATCTATGCAAACTCAACAAGTACCATCGGAGACACCTGTAGAGCACCTTTATAATCACCCAGTTATGTTGTGATGTTTGGTAGCACACAAAGTGTTCCTCTGGTAATCGGGAGTTGCATAATCTCATAGTCATAGGAACATGTATAAGTCATGAAGAAAGCAATAGCAGTAAACTAAAACGATCAAGTGCTAAGCTAACGAAATGGGTCAAGTCAATCACATCATTCTCCTAATGATGTGATCTCGTTTATCAAATGACAACTCATGTCTATGGTTAGGAAACATAACCATCTTTGATCAACGAGCTAGTCAAGTAGAGGCATACTAGTGACACTCTGTTTGTCTATGTATTCACGCATGTATTATGTTTCCGGTTAATACAATTCTAGCATGAATAATAAAGATTTATCATGAAATAAGGAAATAAATAATACCTTAATTATTGCCTCTAGGGCATATTTCCTTCAGTGAAACCTATGGCCCCGGGTCTATTTTACATCATATTAGTTTCCCGTCAACTTGCCAATTTTTGTCACCGTTTATTTTGCAATCTTTACTTTCCAATCTATGCAACAAAAATACCAAAAATATTTATCTTATTATCTTTATCATATCTCACTTTTGCAAGTGGCCGTGAAGGGAATGACAACCCCTTTATCGTGTTTGTTGCAAGGTTCTTGATTGTTTGTGCAGGTACTAAGCGACTTGCGTGTAGTCTCCTACTGGATTGATACCTTGGTTCTCAAAAACTGAGGAAAATACTTATGCTACTTTGCTGCATCACCCTTTCCTCTTCAAGGGAAAACCAACACATGCTCAAGAGTTAGCAAAGCCAAGCCTATCAAGAGTCTCGATTCAAGCGCTGCCATCAGTTTCATCTGAGAGCTGACATTTAGATATGGAGTCCCTCACAGTATTATCACTGATAATGGTTCCAACTTTGATTCTGATGAGTTTAGAGCATTCTACGCCTCCCAAGGAACTCGGGTCGACTACGCGTCTGTCACGCATCTGCAGTCGAATGGGCAGGCAGAGAGAGCAAATGGTTTGATCCTCCAAGGGCTGAAACCCCGCTTAATGCGTGATCTCAAGCATGCAACAGGTGCTTGGGTAGATGAGTTGCCATCCGTCCTTTGGGGATTGAGAACAACGCCAAATCGATCGACTGGTCAGACTCCCTTCTTCATGGTCTATGGGGGCTGAAGCCGTACTGCCAAGCGATTTGCTTCACAACACACCCCGAGTGGAACTTTTCTCAGAAGCTGAAGCAGAGCAGGCTCGGCAAGATGCTGTTGACCTCTTGGAAGAAGAGAGAGAGATGGCCTTGATCCGATCGACCATTTATTAGCAAGACCTCTGCTGATTCCATTCCAGAAATGTGAGAGGTCGAGCATTTTAGGAAGGAGACCTTGTGCTCTGAGTGGATCAACAAAGGCCTCACAACCTTGCTCCTGCTTGGGAAGGTCCCTTCATCATCACCAAGGTGCTCCACAACAGAGCATATCACCTTTACAATGTGGAACACAAGAAAGACAAGCCACGCGCTTGGAACACGAATCTGCTCCGCCATTTTTACACTTAAACACTCGAGTCAACGAGTTGTAATAAGAATCGTTCAGTTTGCTTATCAAACACAAGATTTTTGTAGTACCTTAATAATTGTTGTCCTGTCAGGATGTATGTTCAAATCCCCCAGTGGGTGGCTTAGCCACGAACCTGATTCGCCTAAGTTTCTAAAATCCTACCGAGTGGAGAGCAATCCTCCCACTCAAGGGCTTAGCCGCGAACCTGATTCGCCTAAGTTTCTAAAATCCTACCGAGTGGAGAGCAATCCTCCCACTCGGGGGCTTAGCTGCAGTCCCGTACTCGCCTCAATTTCTAAAATCCTACCAAGTGGAGAGCAATCCTCCCACTCCGGGGGCTTAGCTGCAGTCCCGTACTCGCCTTAAGTTTCTAAAATCCTACCGAGTGGAGAGCAATCCTCCCACTCGGGGGCTTAGCTGTAGTCCCGTACTCGCCTAAGTTTTTAAAATCCTACCGAGTGGAGAGCAATCCTCCCACTCGGAGGCTTAGCTGCAGTCCCATACTCGCCTATGTTTCTAAAATCCTGCCGAGTGGAGAGAAATCTTCCCACTCGCGGGCTTAGCTGCAGTCCCGTACTCACCTAATTTTCTAAAATCCTACTGAGTGGAGAGCAATCCTCCCACTCGGAGGCTTAGCCACAGTCTGGTACTCGCCTAAGTTAAAAACCATCCTGATCCGCAAGGATGACAAAGTGCGGGTTGTGCACAGCACCTAGTGCTCTTGTCCATGACCCACTCAACGGACCTATGTCACAAGTACAACGTACGCTCCATCCCGATCCGCAAGGACGGTGAAGTGCAGGTCGTGCACATCACCTAGTGCTTTTGTCCATGACCCACTCAACGGAGCTGCGTCACAAGTACAACGTACGCTCCATCCCGATCCGCAAGGACGACGAAGTGCATGTCGTGCATAGCACCTAGTGCTCTTGTCCATGACCCACTCGACGGAGCTACGCCACAAGTACAATGTCCGCTCCATCCCGATCCACAAGGGGGACGAAGTGCAGGTCGTGCATAGCACCTAGTGCTCTTGTCCATAACCCACTCGATAGAGCTGCATCACAAAGTCAATGACAGTTCCGACTGAAGAATCAAGTTTCACTCGGAGTCAAGAGATTCAAAAGCAGCACAGATGAAGACAAACATATCCAAAGAAAAACCAAGTTCAGATAAATCTCGTAGGGTTAAGAACCACAGATAAAAGTGCTCAGGCATTAGGCCCAAAGGAGTTTTAACGGTTACAAAATCACTCGGCATTCCGAGGCAAATTTAATTAAGGCATAAAGTTTGTTCACTCCTCTGGAGGAGGACTGGCTGGCTCGATGAATTCGTCTAGGTCGATTACGTCCGCGATGCGAGTGGCTGCTTCAATAAAGGTCTCCATGAAGGACTGGAACTGGCGATGCTTGGTGTTGGAGACCTTGAGCGCTGCTAGCTTCTCCTCCTTGGCCTCTTTGTAGTGGACACGAACCAGAGACAGAGCCACATCAGTACCACATCGGGCAGATGACTTCTTCCATGCCTGCACTCGGCCGGGGATCTCATTGAGTCGAGTCATCAAAGACTCGAGGTCATTCTGGAACCTCTCCTTCGGCCAGAGCTCCGTGTCGACTCGGGAAACCGCCACCTTCAGTCGAGCCAGATAATCCACGACGCTGGCAAGACGAGATTCCAGTCAGAGTACATTCATGGCAGCTTCATCCTTAACATGAGAGTTGATGGGGTCCAAGTTCGTTTCAATCCGCCCAGTCTCTTCTTCAAAGTTTTGGCAAAATTCTGCACGCCGCAGCAAAATAATGAGTTGAAGAGCTGTCTAAAGAATCAACAACTGTCAAGAGAAACCAGTCGAGCAGGAGAAAATACCTTCAAGCATGAGGAATAACTTCTTGGCAAGTCCCCCCAGATAAGCCTCCAGCTCTCATTCCTCTTCCAGGAGATATCTTCAATCTTGTCGTTCAGGGCTACCTTGTCCTTCTTCAGACGTGTCACTTCCTTGTTAGCTTCGACAAGAGCAGTCTTCAGCTTGGCGTTGTCTTCCTCTAACGTCCGGACTGAAGCCAACTTCTCGTCAGCGAGTGCTGTTTTCTCTTGGGATTCTTTCTGTGCCGCTGCGGGATCAAGGTCCTTCTGTGCCAGAGCTTGCCTCATTTTCTCTAAAAAAATAACACTCGGTTCAGAAAGAAGAACGTAAATATGACACGAGAGACAGTCCAAACTCATAGTCGGCAGGCTTTTACCTTCCATACCAGTTGTTTCGTCCATAGCCTTCTGCAAGTTCTGCTTGGCCAAGTCTAGGTCAAGATTGAGCTAGATCTGCTTCCTCTCGAATTCAGCAAATTGGGATATGAGCTCATAGGATTTCTGAAGTCAGCAAATAAGATATGTTAGTTGACGGAAATGAAGGTATGAGTTTAGGATATTACGACAAAAAGAGTTCTAAGACTACTGTAGAATCAAACATCCAACAGTAGTCTCGGGGACTACACCCAGTGGGTGCACTTGGCGTGCCCCCACTGGCTCGGTTCGGTACTCGACTTGGTCAGCCCAGTCGTCAAAAAAATAGAAGGAAGATAAAAGCAACTGCAACATTGATTCTCAGATCACTGCCGACTGCCCGCAGTCGACCGCGGTCTCGGGGACTACACCCAGTGGGTGCACTTGGCGTGCCCCCACTGGATTCGAGTATTCACTCCATGAGATCCGTTCAAGACTGAGTGGATATATTATAAACAAGATCTAAGACCCTCGCCGAATCAAACATTCGACGACGGTCTCGAGGACTAAACCTAGTGGGTGCACTCTACGTGCCCCCACAAATCTGAAAGTTCATTCGACGAGACAGAGTCGACTCAAGAGAACAGGATTACAAAATAAAATAAAACACCCAGTGGGTGAACAGATGCACATGAAGTTTGAAAAGGTTTGAAAACGCTCATCCACGGACATCTTACGAATAATAAGGCAGCAGTTTCCAAGTGTCAAGCTAGGAGATCAGTCGGAAATCAACTAACCTGGACGTTGGCTTGGAGAGCTGCACTGGCGTCATAGGCGGCTTGGCTGGTCTCACGCACCATCTTCATCCGCTCCATCATCAGGCCTGCTTGGCGTATGGCTTCTTTAGCCGCGCTCGCCTGATCCTCCGGGACATGATGGGTGACGAATAGCGGAGATGGTGGAACAGTCGCAGCAGTCTGAGGATCTAAAGTATGGAGTTGTACAGATGAAGCAGGATCTTGAGCATTTGACACTAAAGGACGTTGAGTCGACACAGGATCAATAAAAGTGACAGAGGCCCAATTGAGGTCTCCAGCCTGCTGGATCATCGGTTCGAGCACTGATGTCGTCTGAGCTGTCTTGCCGGCCGGCGCCTTCCTGCCCGAGCTCCTGCCTCTCCTTCCCGTAGGCCTCTGGGGCACATCTTCATCGTCGTCTAGAAGTTCAATCACATGTTGCGACGCTGCAAAAGATTCGACCATAAGATATCAGTCGACCTGCAAATTAATTGACAAAGTGGAGGCAAGATGGCAGAGTCACACCTGCTTTGGAGGTGGCCGCATCTTCCATTTCCACATCATCTTCATCCCTGTAAATATCCATGGAGGTCCCAAAAGTAGTAGCACTGCAAGTTCCCGAACTCACTCGGTCAATCAAGAAAACGAGTCGACAGCTACTTAAGAAGTTCTTGAGTAAAAAGAGAAAACAAAACTCTTACCCGGAGGCGATCGGAACGTCAACCTTGATCTTAGGCAGGGTCTTCCGAGGCTTGGGAGCCGCAATCTTGGGTTGCTTCGGGGCCTTCTCAGTCGGAACAGGGGAGGAAGTCTGAGTGCGTTTTTACGTCTGCGCGACTGCCTTGCCACGGATACTCGTTGGGTCATGGGTCTGCTTGGAGCGCCTTTCAATGCGAGGTGGGGAGTCGACTTCCTCGCCGTCGCTTGAGTCCTCGTTCTCCTCCCCGTCTTCGTCATTGGATTTCCAGTCGCCACTTTTGCCTCCACTTGCCTCTCCTTCCTGGTCCTGCTCTCCATTGGGCATCGAGTACATCTCAGTGTAAACCTGTAAGGCAAAGAATAGCATAGACATCAGTTGGACACAAAGATAGTTGCAAATCAGAATGAAGAAACACTCGACAGTAAAGGACGGACCTTTTCAGGTTCATGGTCAGCACCGAATGGTTGGACTCTTCTGGACCCCCTGGGGTTATCTTTGTTTCCAGTGATGCCCTGCAACCACTGCTCCACCGTTTCTTCGGTGACCTCCTCCGAGTGGATCCAAGTGGTGTCTTCAATACCCGAGTACATCCACATAGGATGATCACGGGTCTGGAGTGGCTGGATGCGTTGACTGAGAAACACCTCCAGCAAGTCCATACCAGTCACGCCGTCGCGGACTAATTGGACGACTCGTTCCATCAGCATGTTCACCTCTGCTTTCTCTGCTGGAGTTACCTTCAAATAAGTGGGCTGCTGGACTCGCTCCATGGAGAAGGGAGGAAGACCGGCCGACTGGCCAGGAGTCGGTTGGTCCTTACAGTAAAACCAGGTCGACTGCCACCCTCTAACTGACTCGAGAAGAATCACAGCTGGAAAAGTACTTTTGCCTCTCATATGAATACCTAGACCTCCACACATCTGGATCACGTGTGTCCTCTCATCACTCGGATTAGCCTTTTTCACAGACTGAGAGCGACATGTAAAGATGTGTTTGAAGAGACCCCAGTGCGGTTGACAGCCCAGAAAATTTTCACACATGGAAATGAATGCAGCGAGGTACGTGATGGTATTGGGGGTAAAGTGGTGAAGTTGGGCTCTAAAAAAGTTCAGAAAACCCCGGAAGAAAGGATGAGGGGGCAGAGAGAAACCACAGTCAACGTGAGTCGCGAGGAGGACGCACTCACCCTCCTGCGGCTATGGCTCGGTCTCGTTGCCAGGCAGCCTCCAAGATCCATGGGCAATCAAGCCCCCTTCGGCCAGATCCTCCACATCCTCCTGCTGAATCATGGACCGAATCCAGTCGCCTTGGATCCAGCCGGGCGGCAAGCCGGACCTCGAAGAAGACTCCCCCCCCCCCCCCCCCCCCCCCTCCCCCACCCCCCCCCGACTTGTCTTCTACCCCTTCGGCTTCCCCGTCGCCGCCGCCGCCTTCTTCTTGGCACGCTCCAGGGATGCCGTCTTGTCCTTCCCCATCGCCGCGGGCTGCTCACGGGTGGTCCGGTGGTGTCGAGAGTGGCGGAGGACGAGGTGGAGAAACAGAGGAAGGAGAAGGAGAATGGGATGCGTTGTGCAGACGCACCAGCCGCGGAGTATTTTATTTGCCCGCTTCCGAGTGGCTGACATGCGGGCCCAAGAGATCCTGTCAAATCCTGCAACAGCCGCGCGCTCGGTACGTGGCGAAAAAGGTGGCATGGAGATCGAGGCGCCCCTGCCTAATCCGTCCCATTTACTGCGTCACTCTCCGTCCCGCGCGCTTCCCCAAATTTCAAATCTCGTGAGATCTGGGAATAGCAGCGCAACCAGTCACGCCCAAGATTTCATACCCCTCTGACACTCGAAGCATATCAGGATAAGTTCACTCGACAATTTCTGAATGGATGAAGGCGATTGAAAATAAAGTTGAAGTTCCAGCGTGGTTCACCAACCCAGGTAAGATGCCCCCGAAGCATGAGAATTGGGTCGGAACCATCTTCAACCTCTTCTCCCCTCAGACCTCGATCCATTTGGGGGCAAATGACGATGACATGTACCTAGGGTAGGGTAATAGGCCTGACCTAGACGCCCTTCCCAAGGACACTACCCTAAGATCAACAGCATTCAAAGCACAACAGCATCCACCGACTTTGAATCACCTCAGAGTGCAACCCACTCGACCAACAACTCCACTCGGATAACCCAATTCCATTCGACCAGTATATCATCATTCGACCATACAAGAAACCACTCGGAGTACAAAAGATCTAAATTCACTCAGGATGGCAACGGTCAGGCGTTCACTCCGTAGCGTTAATGATCATTTATAAGTCTCTATTGGTGGCGTTACCAGTAACATCTCACCTTAATGTACATTGAACTCCTTGTAACGTGGGCTGGCTGGGGTCCTTGCGCACTCTATATAAGCCACCCTCCTCCACTGAGACAAGGGTTCGCACCCCCTGTAATTTCACGCATAATCCAGTCGACCGCCTCCGGGCACCAAGACGTAGGGCTTTTACTTTCTCAGAGAAGGGCCTGAACTCGTAAATCTTGCGTGCACAATCTCCCCGTAGCTAGGATCTTGCCTCCTTCTACGTACCCCCCCCCCCCTTTCTACTGTCAGACTTAGAACCACGACCCCAATCACATCTGATCTCCATAGTTTTCATCTTCATAATAGATGGATATCATTGACATTGAATGGCAATCTAAATTTCCAAAAGTCCATTTCGACTCTTAGGAGCATCTGCTCCTGCATGCCAAAAAAATGACATTTCAAATGTAAACAAAATCAAAGAAAAAACGATGTGTTCATAGTCACATCCAAATGCTACTCGCAAATATTTAGGTGAAAAGCTTAAGCATCTTGGCATGCACAAAAAAACAAGTTGAACATCAAATGTTACACCCAACTTTGTATTTTTCAGCGACGAAACACTGCTGCTCCATTTTGCATGAAAAATACGGAACATGTTTGCGACACTAACATGAACATCTACAAAAAAATGGATTTTTAAAATTTATTTTCTTTTTTTTTGAATTTACTGCTCACTAGTAGGGAGCAAATGCATGCAAGAGCCAAAACGGGCCTCCCCGTATCTATATAACTAGATGATACCCCCGCGCGTTGCTGCGGGAATTCTTAGCCCTTTGCACGTCGTAAAAAATAAATAAATGCCTTTTTTGCATAGTAGAGATATATGACCTCAGCTGACACAAAACTACAACATACTGGATGGAGCTCCAATATCAACAATAAAAGCAAAACTAATCATGATCACTGGATTAGAAGAGTACTAATTCCTTTTATAATTTATTTTTTCACCGAAGTGAATATGAATTTCTCTGTGTCAAAGAGTTGGGCTGAAAGAGCATGTGTACTTACACACAAAAGCACCAATATACATATTATCATTTTGTAAAATTACAACAAAAAGAAACTACAAATGAATATTATAAGCTACATTGAGCAAATGGAAAATGAAAAAATTCATTTTTTGTGGTTTAGGATCTCAACCGTGCTGAATTATTTTGTTCATACTTCGGACAGTAGGTATATTAGAAAAATAAGTGAATGAAAACTAAAAACAAATAGCATGGAGTCAGGCAATCATATACTACACATAAAATACAGGATTTGAGTTGATTTGAGATGTGGCGTTCAACATAAAATCTATACTGATCATTGTCCTTATGATCCTTCATTGGTATACCAGAAAAAGTTTATCCCTGCAATATAGTAGGCTACCAGAATACTACTTGATTATAAGATGATAAAATCCTTAATGACTAAGTGTGAATGAGTTATCACTTAGTTGGTTCAGCATATGCAAATTGCAAAACACTTGACTAAAAAACACTGTTTGCATAGAATAATTTGTTTGTATTCATAACCAAGATTCTTAAGAAGAGGGGGATGTGTAGATGTAAGACCCATCAAGGCTTTCCAGAAATAACATGTGTTCCTGATGATACTTAGTCAACAAAGATGAGTGGCAACTGCATAAAATAAATATGAGAAGGGTTTAAACTTAAACTGAGTACATAACATAGATAACATGTGTTCCTCAAGAAAACAACAATATACCTACATTCCTCAAGAAAACAACAAAACCAAGACCAAATGATACACAATATAAAGTATGTGAAGTCCATTGTCGGAATTTATATAAAATATTCACTGGTCCTCTAGAGACAATTGTCATTACTGTAGTCTTGGATGTATCAAATCTTTCCATACAACTGGAACCATACTTCTCTTTTAATCTCATCAGTTCCTAGGATGCGCAAATATGACAATACATGGTCAGTGATATATTTAACATTCATTGGTCCTGTAGGAACAATCCTCTCATGACCATAGTCCTGGATGTATCGAATATTTTCATACAACTGATCATCATACTTCTCTTTTAATATCATCAATTCCTGGGTTGCGCGATATGACAATACATGGTTAGGACCGATGCAATTTCATGCTTCACAAAGGAAAGAGACATCATGGGATATAAACTAAAATAACAGATCCATACCTCTGAAAAAATCAAGTTAGTGGTCATCTCATATAATTAACATACCTTGTCAAAAATAAAAGCCCATATTACATAGAGTAGTTACATAGCTCTTCAGTTTCACTTTCACGTGTCTGTACATAAAGTGTTCCTCCGATCACAGATGACCTTGGGTGTGGAAATTTTATGTTGGACTAATGATGCATGCCTTGGATAGATATCCTTTCTTAGGTAGCTAAAACAGAGAAGTTGGGAAACTATTTCGTAATCACCTGCAGTCATGCAGATCTTGGACGTGAGCATCCAGCTACCTGATTAAAAAAACAATGGATGAGCAACAACCTGATGAGAGTCCAATGGTGTAACGGGGGTGTGGCAACCAATTTGCTTCGTGGGTATTACAAAACGATCAACATATACACCACTTACCAGAGTAGCTTGAATGGAATAAAAAACTCTAGACGGGGAGATGGGCGCGATCGCGCTCAGGATCCAGGTTGTGCAAGGCAGCCGACCACAGGTCAACTCCTCTGTCCTCTGTAGCAGTAGGTTGGCCGTTGGCCGCGTGGCGCCACAGTAGAACGTCAGCAACCAGTGATCCCATGGCCAGGCGCATGGGGGCAGCAGGAGGAGGTGAGGGCGGAGGCACGGTGCATCGCGAGGCCACCGGCGGCGTGACCAGAGAACAACAGACGGGATCAAGATGGATGGATCTTAAGAGGTGAAGTAGAGAGAAGATAAGGACGCGGCGGCGGTGGATTTTTGTGATCTGGGAGACGGAGATGGAAGAGCGCCGCTTATATAGTCTATCTAAAGTGGGCGGTATTCTTCGGTTAGGGAAGGCGAAAGAGGAGGAGGCCACTAAGAGCATCTCCAGCCGCGCCCCTAACAGGCTTTTTTTAGGCGTTTTTGCCGCGCTGGCATCAAAAAAACGGCCCAGTCGCGTCCCCAGAAGCCCGTTTTTCGTTGGCTCGGACCAAAACTGGTGCCGACGGACTCAGGCCGAACCCGGCGCCTGGGGGGCGCTTGGGGAGCCGACACAAGCGAAAAAGGCGCGTGGATCCGCCCTAACGGCGACCCGAGGGCCTTTTCCCGCCGTTTCTTGACACTTTTCCCTCGCATGCCTCCCGCTCGCTCGCCTTCCTCCCGCCATTCCCTCCCTTTCTCCCGCCAAACCCCCTCCCGCTCGCCTTCCAGTCGCTGCCATGCCGCCGAAGAAGTACGCCATGGCGCGCGCGGCGGCAACCACGACTGGCACCGTGGCCCAGCCGAAGCAGAGGAAGCCGAGGGCGCCGCCATTGAAGCCACCGGGCATGTCGAATGCCGAGTGGAGGGTGGAAGTTCAGCGACGTGATGCAGTCACCGCCGACCGGGGAACAGGGCCATCGCCAAGAAGGCCCGCGACAACGCGGCGCACGCGGCGGCGTCCTCCTCATCGGTCGACCACGCGGGGATGATGAATCCACCCATCGTCAGCCACGCCCAGTACGCGCCCTGGGGATAGCAAGGCGTCGGATCTCCATGGGGATCGTCGTCGCCCGGCTACGCCGACGGCGACGCGCACGGTGGGTTCAACCCAAACGTGACCTTCCCCCATGGCCACCCCGCGACACGCACACCCTCGCCCGCCTTCGTCGGCGTGCAGTACCCTCCATACAACTACTCGCCGCCCGCCTACGCGTCACACCGACGCCCCATCTCCGCCGTGGACCGCTGCCCTTCTCGCACCTCGGCGACACCGACGACACAGGAGCCGACATGGACGACATCATCGTGACAGGATCGACCGCGGCCGCCGCATCTCCCGAGGTAGTGGATCTCAGCGGCGACATGGAGGCCGAACTCGGCTACGTCTACGGCGAGGACGCGCACGAAGCGCAGGAACCCAAGGAGGAGGAGAAGGAGGAGGAGCCGGCTCCTGATCCGACGAAGGGGCGCCAGAAGAAGAAGCGGGCGGCTAGGCCAGGCGAACCGCGCATCAAGTGGACGTCCAAGGAGGAGGAATGCCTCGCCGAAGCATGGAAAGTCGTCTGCCTCGACCCGACCACCGGCACGAACCAGAGCTTCGAGACGTATTGGGACCGCATCAAGGCCGAGTTCGACGAGCGGAAGCTCGTCGACCCCTACTTCAAAGGCGTCTACATGCAGTGCGGCTCCAAGGCGATGGCGAACCATTGGGGGCGTATCCAGGGGGCGTGCAACAAATGGCATGGAATCGTCGAGGAGGTCGCGGCTCGCCCGGAGAGCGGCGCCAGCATTGAGGATCAGGTACGCACGTCGTTCGCCCGCATCTCTTCGTGGTCTATGCCCGCCGCCCGCCAACTGTTTGTTCCTCCGCGCAGTTGTTGCGCATGTTCACCATGTATCGGCGCGACAACCTCGACGCCGACTTCAAGTACCTCCACGTCTACAAGCGCATTGACAAGTGCGAGAAGTGGGCGGAAGTCCGACGTACCCTCGACAAGGCCAAGGAGACATACAAGCCGGACGCGACGACTCCGGGCACGTCAGAGGGGCGGTCGGACGGCCACAAATTGGCAAAGAAGGGGAAAACGCCGACGCGGCAACCGCGTGAGTGCAGGAGTCCATCGAGCATTGCCTCGCTGACGCCCAGGCCCGGGTCGTCCTACGTGAAGAGAAGACCGAGGCGCAGTGGTCGTCCCTGATGACGAACAGCGCCATCAAGCTCGACCTGCTCCGGACCAACGTCGACCTGCTCCGGACGAACGTCGCCGCGAAGAAGAGGAACACCGACATGACTTTTCTGATGGGCGGGGCGGACATGCTCCAGAGCAACGACGAGCAACTCAGGGCGTGGTACATGGCGGAGCGCGGCCTCATCCTGAACCAGATGCAGACGGCAACACCGACGATGCCGACGACGCCAGCTCCCGCGCCCACGGCCACACGAACGCCAAGCCCGAACGACGCCTCTACATCGCCGCCCAGCGATACCGAAGCCGCGCTGACACAGCCCACCACCGAAGCAGCTCCGACACCGCCGAGCCCGCGCACGCCGACTCCGCCAACGCCTGGAGCCGACCCCGCCGAGTGATTCGTTGTGCACGCGAACTTGCGGCGTGCGGCGCTCTGTTTTTTGTAACGTCAGACTACGTCCGATCGCCGAATTTGTGGCGTCTTTTGTGAGCGGGAACGACCTAGTTCAAATTTCCCGCATCCTGTGGCCGGCGCTTGGGGGCGTGACTGGGAGCTAGGTCGCCCTCAGGGGCCGAACTAGCGCCGGCACGCCCCCAGGCCGCTCTATTTAGGCGCCCTGGGGGGCCGAACGGCTAGAGATGCCCTAATTTATTTTCTGGCTAACGAAGGGGCGGTATATATTCTTCGGTCGGACGGTTGGTTTCACAGGTTCTTTGCGGGAGAGAAGGTTGGGCGTCTCTTAATCTTTTACTAGCTAAATACCCGTGCGTTGCTACGGGTAAATAATATACATTATTTACATACATCATATACAACCAGACAAATTATAATCTTATTTGAGGGTCACATTTCATGCTTAAAAACAGTGCAAGCAGCGTCCTATGTGTGGCGCCCATCTCTCTCTACATGCATGTCTCCTAGACCCACCCCACGCCTGTTGTCGTGCCGCATTGCTTATTATGATGCCTATCTAAATAGATAGCCATTGATTTCTTTGATAGTCCAGTTGCAATCAAAAGCGGTTGTTTAGATTTTACAAGTGGCTAAACCTTACATGCCAAAGCTAAAGTTGTCATTTCCTAACTTCCAAAGGTCCCGTTATTTGCCAAAAGAAAGGCACTTCCATTAGCTTCTCTCTCATTAAGTCACTCTTAGAGCATCTACAACAGAAAAGCTAAACATAGTAGAAAATAATTATTTACTTATTTTGGCCCCGAAATATACTCCAACCAATGACAACCAATAGAGAAAAAAAATAGACACGACTTATTTGTCGTTATGTTGGTCGATAATGAGAGCAAATCATTGTTTTCAAGGCGTTTCTAAGGCGGCACTTAGAAGTCAGGGCGCCCACCAACCTCAAGGCGCTGGGCTCGCCTTTGACAGCTACGAAAGGTGCCCACTTTGGAGCTTGAGGCGTCTGGAGCGTCGCTTAAGCCTTGTACAATGCAAGACGCTTAGAGGAGGTGCAAACCAGAGTTTCTTGAAACATTGGTGCTTATGTAAAGGATAGACACTTAATTATGCGTCTCTCCTCTGGAATAGGCACTGGTGCTTAAAAAACCCGGTTTATTTTTCTAAGCACCTAGCATTGTACAAGGCCATAGGCGCGCAAAGCACCGCCTTGGGCGAAATTAGAAGCCATAGTTAGGGCGGGCAGCGGGAAATAGCTCTCGAGCGGGAACATGGAGCTCGCGCAGGAAACTGAGGGGGGGGGGGGGAGATCTCGGCCCTCCCTTGCGCTCCCTCCTAATTCTTTCTTTCTATGCGTGCCTGTATGACTGGCTGCCCTCCCCACAGCGCCTCGCCTAGCCTTAAAAACATTGGAGCAAACTCTCACTCTGAATCAACCAAACATCTCCTCCTATGTCACCCCAGAACCCTCGGTTGATGAGAGAACGGAGAACAAAGAATGGAAAGAGTACTCAATTTAGTGGAATGAGGAGTTCGGCGGCTGAGGAAAACATCTAGAGCTTGGGTGAGCAAGTAGGGTAAATCGAAATAACAAAATAAATAACCATGGTACAGGGACAACATAAAAAATTGACATGCAAATAATATATGTGTAGCTAAACTACTTCTACCATGATCCATCGTATATGAACATTATCAAGATGTTGATTAAACATAATAATTCTCTTTTGAGATAGTGTCGTCTTGTTGTTGCACAAATATCAATTCTATTTCTATATCGGATTAGTGATCCATTTTAAAAGTGTCCACCCGTGGGCTACATTTGAACTAATACAAATATTGGACAAATTAATCTATGAGTAGTGTGGTTCAGTTTGATAATTAGCATATTTGACAGATCGGAGTAAACTCCAGATTGAACAATATGGTATATAGCTTTCAATACATGTGCTTGTTGTTCATTTTGATAAATTTGGCACCTCCAAGTAGTTTCCATACGGAACGATGAGGAGATAGCCTTTCGAGTACATGTGTTGTTGTTCTTTGCTTACCGCAGTCCGGTCAGAAGTACACTAAGAACCAAATAAGATGTCTAAGGAAATCACCAGACAAGATTCCACAACTCCAAATAAAAGTAAATACAACCAAAGCTTACTACCTATAAATAAAGAATTGCTTATGGCACCAATCATACATATTATCAAGTGCATTCAGACATTAATTAGCATCAATGAGAATAAAATTATTATCAGCAACTAAAAAGTACCAATGCCTAATCTCCTAATTAGATCAGTTAAGGAGAATATAATTATTATCAGCAGTGCAATGGTCAAAATCAGACACAAACTCTTGCAAATTTACTTATATAGCTGTAATAAAACTGGAATGTTATTTTACGAAAATACTATCAAGTGAACAATTTGTATCGTGCAGTCAGAACCGAAGGCATGAGGTTATATATTTGATTATCACAACATATCAAACATATGACTGACCATATAGGACTATCCTATTCTTGGTTCATAATATATACGTACAGTCAAACGCCACATCGTTGTATATGCAGCTGGTACTAATTGCTATATTTCGTCCTCTACAAGTCTATACATGTACTAATGCTTGTTCTGCATAAATATATTTAAGGCATGCATGTCAGCATCTTCTCCTTTCTTGTGTTCAGCTGCAATATGCTTTATAGTATGCCTGCAGTTAGAATAGAAGGTAATAGTAAGGTAAGTAGGCTGATAAACTCTCGTCGGCTATGATGTGCAAAATAAAAATAAATAAATAAATAAATAAAGCACTTTGGCCAGCAAGGTAAGTACACCTTAACCTACAGATTGGAAAATCAGAGCATTAACTAACAATATGTAATGCAAATGCACCCTGGCAAAAGATAGACGAATCTGATTGAGCTCCTTCCCTTCTCATGCATAAACTCATCAATAGAAGTTCTTAAAGCACATCCTCCATTTCTCTCTGATACTCTCTCTGGAAATGAACAAACAACAGTGAAGAGGTCATGTAGTTCTTCTTGCTCTTCCACAAAGACGAACTCCTGTCAACACACAGTAACAGCAGATACAACACTTACCAAAAGTTGGTTAGCTTCTTCATGCTTGCCTCTCAATCGAAGGCGGAGAATTTCTTGCCCACGCATCTCCAACCGCATCCCCCTTCCCCTCCACAGCCACCACCTCGCTGCCACATGACGGCCACATGAGCATCTTTAGCTTCGTGGGCGGTAGGGGTAGCGACCCTCCTCCCGTTCCAGAATCACGACGAGTACCAGGTAGTTATTAGCTTGTTTGTTGGCCAGTCCTATGACTGCTCCTCGCGACCACCGTCCTCAATGGAGCCACGACCATCCTCGTCTCCGTGTCCGACATCCGTTTCCTCCGTTGTGTGGGTCCGAGGCGTGGTCATCATCGGCTTTGAAAGCATCATAAAATAATTAAATTCAGAGAAAGAGTTGAGTTCATACTGTTTTGGGAAGTTCACTTCCCATCTCCATAGTACTCACACATAAAGGAATTATTTCAGTTCGAAGTACAAACCCAATAGCTTTAGAATCATCAACGTACATATAAATCAAAAAATAAAGCAAACCAAACCAGGATACCCTCAAAACGAAAATCATTTTCGGCTAGGTCAAAGAGTACCTCAGAGGCTCATACTGCACTTCTCCGCCACCAAAAGAGTTCTCTCGATCTGATGGTCACCATCAGGAAGAATCACTGACTCCACAATTGGCACTAAACCAATGTACTGCAGATTATTCAGAGAACATTTTTAATGACACATACATGAGCCTCTGAGGTTGAGGTTGACACATACATGAACATTTTTAATGGCTGCTGGTTTATTTTGTTGTATAAAAATTGAGAGAATTAAAAACCGGTCTCCTGGTTTTTGGAGGGAGGAAAAAAAAGATGGGGAGGGAGATCGCGTGGTGGTGGGGGGAGATCGATTGAAGGGTGAAAACGAACGAACGACCTACGTACTGAGACATTAGGAGTAGAGATTAAGGGAAAAAAGCTGATTTGTCTAAAAGAGGGAAAAGGTTGATTTGTCTAAAAGAAAAGGAAAAGCTGATGTGGCATAATGATGATGTGGATAGGCTGCATGTCAAGAGAAATAGGTTAGTGCAGATGAACTATTTAGGTATTATAAATTATAGATTCACAAACATGGACTCTCATAACCTCAACTGCCCAACGTCTAAAAATCGTTCACTGCAAAAAAAAACGTCTAAAAATCGTTTCAAAAAAAAGTCTAAAAATCATGTTTTAAATGTTGATTGAATCGGTAGATAAAGCCTACTCGTCTACGCCACGATCACGTGTGGGCCATAGCTATAGAAAATGTTTTGGGTTGTCCCTGCATGCATGGAGCCAGTTACACAATTATAGGAGATTTTGCTGATCAGTTTCCTTCCATATATATTCCGGCAATTGGGCTTAGGCACGCACACGCCGATTCATATCCATCTCCCAAGGAAATCGACCAAACCCTAGCTATTGGCACATCGATGTCGCACACCATTTTTCCCTGGCTCGCCGTGCCGCCGCCGGCCGCGGCCCCGGCTGCCCCGTACTACCAAGACGACGAGCCGGTGGAGGAGAAGAAACCCCTGGCGAACAACGGGCGGGGGTTAGTCCTCAAGACTCACTGCGAGTTCCCGGCCCTCGGCAGGGGCGCGTCCAGGGACAAGTTCGCGGTGCTCGTCCATGCCAGGGCGCCCGCCGACGTGGCGCGCGCGCCGCTCGACCTCGTCACCGTGCTCGATGTCAGCGGCAGCATGAATGGCGAAAAGCTGGCGCTGCTGAAACAGGCCATGGGGTTCGTCATCGATCAACTCGGCCCGGCCGATCGCCTCTCCGTCGTGTCCTTCTCCGATGGGGCGACCCGCCTGACCCGCCTCGCGCGCATGTCGGACGCGGGCAAGGCCTCGGCGAAGCTCGCCGTGGACTCCCTCGTTGTCCAAGCGGGCACCAACATCGGCCAGGGCCTCCGTGTGGGCGCCCAGGTGCTCGTCGACCGCCGCCACAAGAACTCCGTCGCCAGCATGATCCTTCTCTCCGACGGCCAGGACTCGTACCTCGGGGGAAAGAGGTACATGGACCTTGTGCCACCCTCGTTCAAGGACGCTGGGAGCCGGCCCGGGCCGATCCACACGTTCGGCTTCGGCACCGACCACGACGCCCTGGGGATGCACACAGTCGCGCAGGCCACGGGCGGCACCTTCTCCTTCGTCGGGAACCAGGCGGCGATCCAGAACTCTTTTGCACAGTGCATTGGCGGCCTCCTGTCGGTCGCCGTGCAGGAGGCGCGCATCGCCGTCATGTGCCTGCACCGGGGCGTGCACGTCCAGGAAATCAAGTCCGGCTGCTACGGCAACCACGTGGACGCCGACGGCCGCGCGGCCTCCATCGACGTCGGCGAGCTCTACGACGGCGAGGAGAGGCGCTTCTTGGTGCTCGTGTACGTGCCGAGAGCCCGGCCCACGGAGTCGGTCACCCGCCTGGTCAAGGTGACCTGCGCCTACCAGGACGCCGCGACAGGGCAGGCCGCCAACGCCGCCGCACCAGCGGCGGTGATCCAGAGGCCGCTGGAGCTGACCGACCTGCCGCCTCCGTTCATGGAGGTGGAGCGGGAGCGTGTCCGCCTCGCCGCGACCCAGGACATCGCGGCCGCACGGGATGCCGCTGAAAGCGGGCAACACGCCGGCGCGGCCGGATACTGGACTCCAGGCTGAAGGCCGTGGAGCGGTCGGCGCCGGGAATGGCGGGAGATGATCCCACGTGTGAGGCGATCAAGGAGGAGCTGCGCGACCTGAGCGCGCGAGTGGGCGACCGGCGGGAGTACCAGCAGACGGGGCGCGCGGTCCTTCTGGCCGGCATGAGCTCGCACTCGCAGCAGCGCGCCTCGGCGGTGGAGCTGCAGTCGGGGAGCAAGGCGGCCCGGGCGTACCTGACTCCCAAGATGGAGGAGATGGTGGAGACGTCGCGTGAGCAGAGCAGGAAGCGTGGCAACAGCGGCGGATCCACCCAGCTTATTAAACACATCAAGCAAGACCTGAACGACGACTAAGTTCTCTGCCTGGTGAAACAAACAAGACGCATGTTGATTATACATATGATATGATGCCTTTTTATTATTCCGAAGTCTGAACAACTTCTATGAGTAATTGGTGGTCCTCGTCATCTATGCGTGTGTACAAAAACATTAAAAATCAAGTTTCCCTTTTCTTGCAATTTCTATGATGCTGATTTTTTGAGTGGATTTTATCATGCTACTATACATGCTACTCCTGGTGTTATTCATTAATGAGAACATATATAAAGAACAATTTGCAGTACCAAAAACAGTGCTCTAAAAAGTTTCAAAAACATTTTTATAGCATTGATATTTTTTTACCTAGATACTCCCTCCGTCCGGAAATAATTGTCATCAAAATGAATCTAGATACATCCCTTTTTATTCATTTTTTATGACAAGTATTTATTCATTTTGATGACAAGTATTTGCGGACGAAGAGAGTACCACTTATGTCATTCGTTAAAAAATCCTATTTTTTGTTAGAAAAATACTTTTAGTTTTTTCTATTTTTGAGTTTAATTGAGCCAAAACGCCCTGCTCACTTTATATGTACTACTGGTAATTCAAAGTACAATATATGTTTTCAGGGATCCCCAAACACATTAGGCCATCTCCAAGGGTAGATGCTAGGAGAGGGCGATAGGAATTTAATCTTGGTAGATTGGTAGTGACAATGTTATTTCCCAATGCCCTGGTCCAGTATCGGCGTAAATTTGTGCACCGAGCGCTCGGCTCTTTTCTTCCCGTATGAGATGGCCGGGCCTTTGTTTATAATTTATGAAGAGCTCGTTATTAGCGCCTGTCATTGGAAGACTGGGCACTAAGAGCATTTTCAACAGGCGCCCAACGTGGCGCGCGGTAAAAACGGATTTGGCGCGCGCCCATCGCCTGGTTTCGCGCGGCGCGCAGCGTTTGCTCCAGCAGCCGCGCTGAAAAGCCGCACGCGCGCAGCTCCAGCAGGCGCGGTAAAATGCAGCGTGCGCTCATTCTACAATATTTTTTAAATTAAAATTACATAGATAAAAAAAGATACAAAGATATTTTACATCGATGCAACTACTACGGCATAGATAGATAGATAGTTCGACATACATAGATAGATAGATACTACTACGACATAGATAAATAGATAGAAACTACTACGGCATACATAGATAGAAAACTACTCCAAGTCGCTATCATCACTATCATCACTCTCGTCGGTGTCGTCCGAGGTTGAGAGCCATATGTCGTCCCAACGTTCATCGTCTGAGGTGAAGAACGACCTCCCACCTGCGGAGACGATGTCGCATTGCTCGTTCGCCACTGCCTTCCGCTGACGCCGGTCCGCTCGCTCCGAGCGGCGCCTTGCCGTCCTCTCCGCCCAGTAGGCACGCTCGGCGTCGACGTCCTCTGGGTGGCGACGGCGCCACTCCGCCATGGCTCGCTCGTCCTCTTCGGCGACGAGGAGACGGCGCTGCCGCCGAGAGTGGTCGGCACGGTCCATATCCGTGATGAGACGCGGCGGAGGGGCGAGGCGCTGCGCCTCCTCGCGCGTGAGACGTCCCGGAAATTCATCTGCGACCGGGGCCTCTCCAAGCGCCACGCCGCCGCGTCGTACGCGCGGGCCGCCTCGCGCGTGCTCCGGAACGTCCCGAGGCCGAGCCGGACGTCGCCGGACCGTATCTCGGCGGAGTACCAGCCGTTGGGGCGCTCGCGGACGCCGCGAAAGCCCGAAGCACCCCGGCGGCGCGGCGGCATGGTGGCGCGGTGGTGGCGCAGAAAGCGGCGAGGTTGCGAGGAGGAGGGCGCGTGACTGTTCTGTGTGCGTGGCGAAGCGCGGGACTTTATAGACGCGCGTGAAGCGCCGTGCCAAATCTACCGCGCCGCGTGCCGCTTTCTCCCGCGCGCGCGCAAACGCTTCCCGCGCGCGGTAACTTCCCGCCACCGCTGGAGCGCGCGGAACCAACCGGCACACGCGGAAAACTGTTTTTACCGCACGGGCGCGCGTTTTGCCGCGCCTGTTGGAGATGCTCTAAAGAGTTTTTTTTTCGCTATAAGCCCCTGGGAAGGCTTCTAGCATTGGAGATGGCCTTAGAACGTGATGAGGAAGTTAGGGGAGGCCACCATTCTATCTCGTGGGTAAAACATCAATTATATTGTTATCAGTAGGTGTACTACAAGCAATTAATTTGTTTGTCAATCAGAACATGAAAGCAAGACATAGTGTTAGTCTCATGTTTTAGTCAAACTTAAATATCTCAATAGATGGTTGTAGCAAATGTTGTTTAATGAATATGACTTAGCTTTATATTTTGGTGAAAATATAGTCAGTTTTCTATTTCCTTCTTCTTTGGACTACGGATCAATATAGATTAAAAAATTCTTTGCCAACAATGATAGATTGGGGGAGGAGTATGATATACCTTAGGAGATATTTACATATGGTTGAAGAAGAATTCTCATCGCCTAGATGTTTGATGATCTGGTTTGTCTGAATTTGGCTATCTCAAAGAAATCGAGACCTAGCTTCAAGTGCCTATTAGGCATGTACACACTATAGTGCAAGGTGCTTAGAGAGATGCTTATAAAACAAGCTAGTCTTTTCTTCAACACCAATGCTTATTTCTAAAGTGGAGGTGCCTAAATAAGCATCAACATCCTAAAAACATAAGTGTCGCCTCCGTGCATGGAAGTAGAGCGGGAGCGCGTTCGCCTTGCCGCGACCCAAGACATAGCGGCCGCACGGGATGCCGCTGAAGGCGGGCAACACGCCGGGGCGGCACGGATACTGGACTCCCGGCTGAAGGCCGTGGAGCGGTCGGCGCCGGGGATGGCGGGAGATGATCCCACGTGTGAGGCCATCAAGGAGGAGCTGCGCGACTTGAGCGCCCGCGTGGGCAACCGGCGGGAGTACCAGCAGACGGGTCGCGCGTGCCTTCTGGCCGGCATGAGCTCGCACTCGCAGCAGCGCGCCTCGGCGGTGGAGCTGCAGTCGGCGAGCAAGGCGGCCCGGGCGTACCTGACTCACAAGATGGAGGAGATGGTGGAGACGTCCCGTGAGCAGAGCAGGAAGCGTGGCAACAGCGGCGGCGCCGGATCCAGCCAGCAGCTTAATAAACACATCAAGCAAGACCTGACCGACGACTAATTTCTTTCTGAGCCAGCGAAACCTAGTGAAACAAGAGGCTAAAAATCTCAACAACTTATGTGAGTAGTAATTTTTGGTCCTCTTCTATATATGCTTGTGTGGAAAAGCATTTTAAAAAAAATCAAGTTTCCATTTTCTTCCTATTTCTGTGATGCTAATTTGCATTTGCAGTACGCAAAAACAGGCTCTAATTAACATGTTTGCGCGGCAGGCGATCTTGGTCATGTTTTACTGATTCTTTCTTAATTATTATTGTTGGCATCAGAGTTTGCAGATGGTTTTAATTTTTTTCGTGCTCAGTCGTGTGCTTGGTTTTGATTAATCATCCAATATCTGCCGTCATCTTGTTTTTTTACATATATCATTTGTTGCTATGCTTTTGTGTGTGGTACACAAGTGATGGGATTTATCTAGAGCTTTAATTTTCTTCTGATGGCATTTCAAAGTCCTTTTTTTTGCTTTGCAAACACCCAACTTAAAGTTTGTTTTAGCAAAGGTGGTGTCAGATAATTGATAATAATACCTTATCATGGATGTAATAATTGTTTGGCAAATAATTGTGAAAATACCGTTTCAGTTTCCCTATGTGAACCGCTGGATGCCAGCCATCATTTTTTGCTTATATTTTAGACAAGTAATTCCTTTTTTTAGGGGTGAAAGTGAAACCAAGTTTATTCATCAAAAGGCACAACAGGTGGGATACATGGGGTTGGCCATACCAAACGTGGCGTTCCAAACCTAGAGACAAAGAAAACTTGGCTAGACTATGTGCTTCGACGTTGACAGCACGACCTTCGAAAACAACTTTACAAAAAATTGAGTTGCTTTGAGATTGATCTCACTAACTATAGCCCCGTAGCTACCTCGACTAATATTGATAACTAGTGGTTGGGGCGCGCCTCCTCTGCGTGATTGAGCGCACTTATCTTTCTATCGGATTTGTTAGCGTGTGTTTGCAGTCTTGCTTTGCATTGTGTATGGAACATGAATATCCATGTAACCGGTATGCACGCTCCATTGGATGAACCGGTTACAACAAGAAACATTCACTTGGCTGGTTTGCTCCATTAGCAAGTGTTAATTTGTACTTGTATTATTTAACACAAATGAAATGCATTACAGTTTGTGTATGCAACCCACAACAAGGAAATTAGTTTGAAATTGGAATAGAACATAGTATTGGGACATTTAAATTTCAGTTTGACAAGAAAATAATCCAGCAGGCATCATATGATATTAATTGAAACTTTTAACAAGTCTACTCCTTTACAAATGTTGCATATGTAATCATCCTACGCAGAATTAGCTAATATACTGCAAAATGAAAGCTATTGGGAGAAAAGGGAAAACAATTCTAAGATGGGATCCCCCATCGCATTTTTGTTCAGCTCCTCATGTAGGCATTAACTCAGGCAAGTTAACCAAAGCTAACAGAATATCAAATCCTTGATTAGCACCAGGAGGGTATTCATCTATGTGTAGGAATACTCATGTAAAACTGTTATAAACATACAAAATTGGTTGGTTAGCCATCCATATGTCATTAAATGGAGAATGTACAAGACAAGGGGCAGAAAACAAAGAAAAGAGACGCCCCGTGGTAAAATGCTAGGAAAACCTATCTACTTTGTAGCATTACACATTTCAGTTAATATGCACAAATTTGATGTAATCACATAATCAAACTGGAACGCAGCTCAATCTCCAACCAGAAATTGATGTCGAACAAGAAACCGTCCAACATATACTCTGAGTGAAGGAGCCTACCTTGGGCCCAACAACTGCGGTTTTTATCTACTTGCTCTATATCATTCTTCACATCTCCTTCACCAATAGACTTCACTTATGTACTTCAGCAGCCAATTCAGAATACTGCAAAGGATGACAATGACACATATCACACAGATTGTTTGAATACAATGTGATTATGTGAAAACAATGTACATTTGATTTTCAGCACTGTGAAATACAGTATGATGCCACCCATACAAGCACAATACTCATTCATTAAAATGGAATTTTAAAACTGTGTTTTAAGATCTTTCCGCAGTTTATGCAAAATCAAAATATCCATATCCGCTTTCATCTTAATAGTTTGTGCCAAATATAAATGTATTGTAACGAAAGTGGACAGACTGCCGCCACCAATTGACTTTTTAATGGGAGTAAAGATCAACAGTGCAGCTGTATCAAGCCGGCAAATAAGTGAGTGTTAGGAAGTGAGTGTTAGGAGTTATTACAAGATAAATCGGAGTAAAGATCAACAGTGTAGCTGTATTAAGTCGGCAAATAAGTGAAATATAATAATAGCTTATCACGATGGATGTCTGCTATTAAGTTTGATCATTCCTCAACTTGAAGAAACTTTAAGGATACTATGTACATTAGCTGACTACCGAGGACTGAAGGCATACCATGCAATGATCGCCCTACTTTGCTACACGCAAATACCCTCATAGTACAAATTTGAACTTCTGCAGGATCTGTACTATTTCGACACCCAGCCTCATCTTTGCTTGTTTTTGTAATTAGACTTTTAGCTTTCTCAAAAAGCTAGACAGTATTGCTTTCGGTAAAAAAAAAATCATATGTACACTTTAGGCATTCATCTACAGCATGTGATCCGATTATGCCATTACTGAATGTTTGTTACAGGACAATGCTTACTGGCAGAAGATAAATCAAATCATTGTTCTATGACCTAATTACTCACACAATGTAACTCTCATATGTCAAAGAACAAATATATAAATCTAAAATTGTACACAATAATTATTCAAATCACACTCAGTCACAACTCACAACCTAGACATACGAGTAAAAAAAACTTGTTCTAGAAAAATCTAGATAGGCATGTACATTTTCAAGAAATAAGGTGGCGTCATGTCTTTTTTTTATGGATCAGATCAGGGGATTCAGTCATTAATCAACAGCTGGATTACAATCATCAATGTTTAGGCAGTTTACAAGGGAAGATGAGAGAGCATAAGATTTGCGTTGCGGACTACTCAGCCAGGAAATTATGAGAGTGTACATGCAGGAACATAGAAGTTAGTAGCTAGCACCACCACCACATGCAGAGGATAAACTGGGAATAGCTGAACTTGCTTAGTTGAACTCACCAGGTAATTAGCACAGCGGGGCTCATCTGCACTTCTCACATGTAGATTTTGCCTTCGCAGTTGCCTGTTTACGAGAAAACGATTAACCACAAGAATTATACTCTTTGAATTTCATCTAACCCTGATCAGGTGCATATAGATGATTAGGTTTATGAGCAAACAATTAATCACGAGCACGGTCATCTTCAGAAACTTGTTGGCAATCACATAAGTATCTTACAAAAATAATTCTGCAGATAATAGTGTCAATATCAAGTGTTACCTATTGCTAATTGATTGAAGTGAAAATCACATTAGAATTTGATAAAACAAATGTCACACTCGGCCACAGGGTACTTCTAAAGAACATCAATGCTACTCTGCAAAGGCAATGAAGAATCACTTCACACGAAGACATATAGTATGGCCAACATCATTTATAAACAAAGCAGCACAATTCTGAAAGTTAATTAACACGGGATGAAGTGCGTTCAGAGTTGCTAGCTGCGAGCAACTGAAGTAGAGAGCCAACCTGCAAGTGTAGTCAAAACGTGGACGAGAACGGCAGTCGCAGCAGTGGCGTACGTCTCGGCATTCTTCCTGAAGAGGAGCTCCTCCCAGATGCAATGGCCGGACATCACAAGTTCAGAGGCAAGCTGCACGCACCATCTTCAGCCAGTTTTATTCTCTAAAAATATTTGGAGAACCATAACGAGCAGATTAAGAAATATACCGGCGCCTTGCCGGTGAGCCTGACCCGCTACCCGCGCCCGTCAATGCATATGGGAAGAGACCCGGAGGTAGGTCTCGAGGCGAATGTCGCCTGACACCTCGAAGATAATCCACAGTGGCTCTCGAACGCGGCACGCCTCCCGCGGCGTCCCACGCCCGTCGTCTGCACGGCGCCAATCAATCGAAATCGATTGCTTCATCCCCAATTCCAAAGGGAATTTTCCAGAGCAATAGTGCGAGCTTGGAGAGTGGTAAAAACGTGGGTAAAAAGGAGTTCGTGGAGAGAGAGGTGACCTGATAGAGGGCGCCGTGGAGGCCTTCGATGGCGCGACGGCACCCATGCCCCCACATGGATCCGCCCCTGCCTGTGCCTGTCTAGCCTCCAGCGCTCGAAGTCACCCAGCCGGCGAGCCTCGTTGTCCCTCGACCAAGGCACTCCCTCTGCCTATCCGATGCTCGACCGGGGTGGGGGAGAAGGAGCTCGGGGTGGGGAACAGACGAGGTGGGGCTTGAGGGGCGCCCCCGACGGCGTGGAGGAGAGAGAGGTGGAGGGAAGCAGCAGGAGCAGAGGAAATTGGGAGGGCGGCGGCGGCAACAGGGATGCGAACGGGAATGGGCTAGCGTTTTTCTTCCGAGGACAAAATGAGCAGGAAAAAAATGATAAAACGAAACGAGAAAATCAGCCCAGCCCCTTGTGCCCACGTGGACGTCGTCGCGAGAGGGCGCTCCTTACACGACTGTTAATGGGTTGTATATCATGAACTAGTACTTGGTACGAGTTAGAAGCAATGATAAAACGCTGAAAATTTAAATCATCAGCCAGGCCTCACGACATGCAATGCCTCCAGAGTCGCGGGATCATCAACTCCACGAATAACCAACACAGAACTACCCAAGCAATGGCCTTCTCTGTCTCAGGCAGACTAGCCGCAGCCAAACCTCCCCTGACCAGCGTCAACGTGGATTTTAGCATAGCCCGTTGGTGGAGCCTTGGGGCGACCAGGTGCAGCCCGCGGTGCTCCTGGCCGTGTACTGGCCTTCTCCACCTTCACTAGTTACAGTTCATCAATGAACCTGTTGACAAAAGAGTTGATCACTTGAGGGGTTGAAAGATGCCTTCATGAATCGCCTTACGCCGTGAGGTCCAAATCACCCACAGAGTGACCGAGAAGCGAACAAATTTATCATGCGATAACGAGTCCCGGAGTAAAAAGAGCCACTGTTGGCATTGGGTTCCATGTTAGCCACAACCACACAAGTCGTCGTCTGCCCGTCTATATTCGCATGTAATTTTCAGTACTTCCTGTTGTTGAAGGAGGTAGTAGGTCCGAAATACTTGATTCTCATGTATCTTTTCATATATATAGTTATCTATGCTCTCAGATTTCTGATCTATTTGTACTTACTAATGTTGGTTTCCATTCTTTGATTTTCAGAATAAGTTCCATTAAAGCAGGTGCACGCTTTCTTTCTGTTCATTCTTCCATGGTGCAACTGATATAAGCAGGAACAACTTTACTGTTTATTCTACGAGTACATAATGATGTAGAATGGCTGGCTCCAAAACATTCTGTTTGTACTAGTGATTTACGCTGACATCTATAAGCAGGATACAATTTGGATACAGAGTTCCAGCTTAAATATTTTGGTTCAGCTCGGCTAGACACTGTCGCCTACTCAGCTAATCATGTATCCCCTTTGCGCTACCATTTTTGGCAGTTGTACATTTTGCCTGTATACATCCTATGCAATTGTTTTGGATACAACTTTTCAGCTTGGTTTCAATTGCCTGTACATTTTCCACGTGTCTTCCATCCATCAAACAGACGCTCCGCCGCATCACATCAAAAGGCTCTCGTCTCCCACATCCTTGATCATATCTTCTCTCTCGCGTCTGGGAAGAGCTGTCCAGACAAGTTTCACCTCCACAAGTGCGGAGCCTAATTTATAATGCATCAACTCAGTTGATCGTCCTAAAGGTGCGATGATGTTTTTATCAAAAACATCACCAACGCTACGACCGGTGACAAGGAGCACCAACTTTCTACCAAGTGGGACAGCTACAACGCGACGACTCAAGGGAACGGTCCCTTCTGCCTCAATCTCTGCTGCTGCTTCACCACCGTTGTAAAGATCCATACTATACTCATAATTCTTGGTAGTCCAGGCGGCAACTCTTGAGACACTACACGGTCCCTTCAAGATATTGACTTCTTTTTTTTTTTGAGGAATAATGACAGGAGTTCTGCCTTTTCATATTAGAAGAAAGAAGGGGAACCAAGGTTCCCTGGAAGTGTACAGATAAAATGGAGAAACAAGCATCCACGCACACATACTCAGCCAAAGAAACTAGAAAAAGGAAGAGAAAAGAGAAAAACTAAGCAGTAGCCTCCTTGAACAAAGCAATCTCGTCTCTGGCCATAGCAGCAACTGTTTCAGGTGAGCATCTCTTTCCTTCAAAAGTTCGCCTATTTCTTTCTTTCCAAAGATTCCAAGCAACATAAGCAGCCGATGTGATTTGCATGCGAAAAATCGGGTTGTTGTGCAGGTTCCAGGTCCGTTTCCACCAGCCTTTGATTGTTATCGAAGTTGAACCAACAACAGCAGCCTCTGGGTCGCTCGGCTGGAAGGAGAACCAGACCTCTCGGGCAAAAGGGCAAGAGAGCGTAATATGGGCAGCCGACTCCAGAACTTGATCACAGAAAGTACATTTGTCTTTGTGTGGCCAACCCCTTGTCGCAAGACGATCAGCCGTCCAGGTCCTATTCTGGATCAATAGCCATAGATGGAACTTCACCTTCGGCTCGGCCTTAATCCTCCATGAGGCATGCAACTCTGGCTGAGCGATCCGGTCAACAAACTGAGCATTGTAAGCAGACGCAGCGGAATAACCTCCGTCATTAGTGAGCTTCCATCGGATGGTGTCAGGAACGTTTGTGAGGACAATGGGTTGCAGCAGTTCCCATAACTTGACAAGTTGATCCAGCAAATCTTCAGAAGCAATTCTTTCCAGGCCCTTCATCCATCGATTACTAGCAAGCGCTTCCTTCACAGTTAACTTCTTCCGTCGCGCCAGACCAAACAGACCAGGGGCTACATCCATAGGGGCCATGCCCAACAGCCAATGATCATTCCAGAAGCTTATGCACTGCCCATTCCCCAGTGTAATCTCCGTGCAAGCAGAGAAAAGCAGCATGTCCGTGCAATCGCATGGGATGGGGGAGCCCTGCCAAGGCCTAGAAGTGAGGCTCCACTCTAGCCAAGCCCAACGCAGCCGCAACGCCCTGCTGAAGCAAGCAATATCTTTGATTCCAAGGCCGCCCACATCCTTTGGGGAGCAGACCCTCTTCCAGCTGACAAGGCACTTGGCCCCACTGCACTCCTCATCACCATTCCAAAGGAAGTTGCACTGAATCTTTTCCATCTTCTTTATCGTCCATTTGTCGACTGCGAAACTTGTTAAAAAATAGGTTGCCATGGACGTAAGCACATAATTTATTAGGCCGAGTCTTCCCGGTTTTGTCATCAGTTTGCCTTTCCATCCCTTGAGTCTTCCAGCCATACCATCCAAGAGAGGGAGGACTTCGATTCTCCTAAGCTTGCGATAGCTGAGTGGTAGGCCAAGGTAACGACACGGGAGAGAGCCCGTCGTCCCACCAAAATCTTGGATAATATCCTGGAAGTCCAGCCCCTCACACCTAATAGGATAGGCAACACATTTATGGGTGTTGATCTTGAGTCCAGAGGCCTCCCCAAACCTGTCCAGTATTGCTCTGACCGCACGCACTTCCTCCTTGACAGGGTTTAAAAATAGGGCCGCATCATCCGCATACATACTTGTCCGAAATCTGTCCGCCTTAGGTCCCAACTGAGATAGAACCCCGCGTTCTGTCGCAAGATCTAACAGTCTCCGAAGCGGCTCCATGACGAGAATGAACAACATTGGAGACAGGGGGTCTCCCTGGCGAAGGCCGCGCATATGCCTGAAGGGCGTGCCGGGGGTGCCATTTAACAAAATTCTTGAGGAAGCGGATCTCAGAATGGCAGACACAATATTTCTCCAGCGCTGACCGAAACCAAAAGCAGACAGGGTCTCTAACAAGAATCCACAACCAACGGAATCAAACGCTTTGGCAATGTCAAGCTTGAGGAAGACTAATGCCTTCTTCTTGGTGTGAGCCTCTCTAATGACCTTGTGCACGTAAAGGAAATTGTCCTGAATACATCTCTTTTTTATGAAGGCGCTCTGAGAAGGAGAGACGAAGGAGTCAAGCTGCGGGGCCAGCCTATTAGCAAGCAACTTATGGTAGCTTCAATGGGATATGCAAAATACACACATCTCACCTCCACCCTACTCAGATAGCTATTTAGACTAACACCCACGGTCTGCTTATCATTAGGGAGGCGGGCCCTGTTGAAAACGATTACACCCTTGCTGAAATCTTCAACCTCACCTTCATCATGGAGTATCTTTAAATTCATCTCAAAATATATTCTGTCCGCCGGAACAAGCCCTCGGCATGGATCCATCGAAGTTAACTTGCCATCCCGCAAAAAGAAAATTCAACCAAAATAACCTTTCCATGTGTTTTGGAGCCATACATAAGCATAGGAAAAGATTGGAGGCACAGGTACATACCGCCGAGGTGATGAGTTGGGGATCATCCCTTTCACGCCTGAAGAGATAAACACATCTATAGTCTACCTGGTCTCTTGCTACAACGGTACCAAAAAAATTTATCGGGAAGCCAACTTCCGATTCCTTTACCTTCAAGGTAATGACATTTACACACGATCCTACAATGGAGTCACGTATTGGTGAAGGTATCATGTTAAGCCGCGGACCACGATAAAATTCAGCTGTGGATAGAGGCCACAATCACAAATCAAAACCCATGTATGCACATCAAATGGGTACCTAAAGAAGATTAATGAATGAAACAATAATGAAAATACTCACACTCTTTGTCAAGGTCAAAGAAGGCTAGGTTGAATATGTCGAATCAGATACGGGTGTAAGTGTTGACCTTAGGGTCGTATCCCGTAAACTCTTGACAATGAACTATGTCAAGAGCCTGCAAAGCCTTTTCCTCAAATTCGAGCTCTTGAATTAAACATGGGGTCTCACTGCATGGCAACTCCTGCTTGTCCACAACACGAGGGTAAGATTTTGTTGTTAATCCGCCAAAGCAACAATAGAATAAGTGTAGAAGATGACCATAGGATTTTGTTACTGATGTCACAATGAAACAAGTCGTAAGATAAATGACTCCATAGTGATAAAATTGCATTTCGTCAAAAGAGTGGATCGATCAAGGAACATACCTTGTCACTGGAACATGTTGTGCAATCTTGCAATCGCTTTGCTATCGTTTCTCCATCTAATTCCGGAGGAAAGACACTCTTGATGTTGAAGATATTACAAATTTCACATGGAGATTTCCCCTTTATCTTACTAGCAATAGTCTGGTAGGCTAGGTCAATCAGTCCTCTTATTTGAAGATATTCCGAAGCCTGTAAGTAGTAATGCAAAGCTTAAAAGAAAGAGAGAAGTGCATTTTCAACCCCGAACTTTTGCCCTAGTCTAATTTACAACCCCGAACTTCAATACCATCTAAATTACAACCCTCAACTCTCAAAACCGGTCAGGATTCAACCCTCCCCTCCCTGTTGACTGGTTTTGACCAAGGGCGACCAGTTTTGACCAGTCAATGGGTCCAATCAGCATGCCACATCAAAAAAAAATCAAAATTTCAAGAAAATATAATTAAAAATCTGTAAGATCGAGAAAAAATCCGAAATAAAATTTCCTGGGGAAAAAGTTTGCGAAAAAAATTCGAGAACTTTTCCTGTAATTTTCAGGAAAAAAATAATAACTTTTTTTGGAAATTACTTTTTCTAGAAATTTTAACTTTTTTATTTTACATTTTTAAATATTTTTCTTGGGAATTTGAAATTTTTCCCTGGAGTTTTTTTATTTTAAGTATTTTTGGTTTTTCATGGAAATATTGATAATTTTGTTTTTGGAAATTCGTTTTTTTATTTTTCCCTGATTTTTTACTGCAAATTTGATTTTTTTTTATTTCTTTTCCTGGATTTTTTTCGATTTTACAGATTTAATTTTTTTTTCTGACGTGGCATGCTGACTGGACCTGTTGACTGGTCAAAACCGGTCAACAGAGAGGAGAGGGTTGAATCCTAGCCGGTTTTGAGAGTTGGGGGTTGTAATTTAGACGGCATTGGAGTTTGGGGTTGTAAATTAGACCAGGGCAAGAGTTCGGGGTTGAAATATGCACTTCTCTCTAAAAGAAATGAAAGAGATATGGTGTTTTTTTTTCTTAAGGAGTTGATTGACCTCTAAAAGATAATTCTCATTCGAATGAGCAAAACCATTTGTTGCTATATGGGCGTGACTCATATCATAGATGCCTTGGACCAAAATCTTACAAATCCTTGTTTTCGTACCGGGGAGAGTGTACAAATCGATTTATAATCTTTAACACCAGATTGAAATCTAACACTTATAGTTTTTGTTTGTGAATGACATAAGTTCCTCTCTACTATTCTGGAATTAAAAGTTTAGAATTCTCACGAATAAGCTCGATGTGAATTAGGTGTAAATCCAACTTTAGCAAAAATCTCGTCAAACAAAAAAGATATCAATTGATATAATATCAACTAATAATAGAAAATTGAGGGCATACTTAAGTTAATGAATTTGTTTGTTTCATATATAATGTGTACACTCTGTGTATGTCTGTTGTATCCTATAGAAATTTCGCTATAGGAAATTTGATAGGAATTGATTTGTTATTATGGTTAAACAACACAGTTCATTATTAAACCATGGATTTGATTTAGACAATTATACCCAAGCCGTTCCATCAATTGATTGAGGTATAATTTTCCTTAGATATATATTTTTTGGGAAAGTATGTATGTACGTACTCACCAGGATGAGATCGAAGAGGGCCTCGTGGTTGAAAGCAGCGATGAAGTCCGCATCCCAGTGGGTCAAAGTCGTGGGATCCGGAGGCGTGCATCTTGGAGTAGTCTATCACCTTGGAGAGTGTCGCCTCGGACGGGGAGGCGGATGAGGCAGTAGTTGATTTCGCCGCCGCCGCCGTCGCCGGAAGGGATGATGTGGTTCTCGAAGTCGTGCTTCATCATTATTTTGATTTTCCTGCCGCACTGGGCCTCTGCCTCGGACTCTGACAGCACGAAGTCCACGCCGTCCTCGCTCCGCAACATCACCATCTTCTCCTTTTCCTGCCCCTCCGCCGCCATGGGAGAAGCTAGCTTGCAGAATTGGTTGAGGAGGTCGAGGCGGGGCGGCGGGAGGCGGCGCCGGCGGTTTTGCTTTCACGAGTGCCTCTCAGAAACAAAAACAAAAACGTTTTTTCATTCCAAAAAAGGCACGGTTTTGCTTCCACCAGAGGCAAAGCAGTTCCTCTTGAAAACAGACAAAAAACACGTTTTTTTTTTCTTTTGCGAGAGGCATAATTTTTTGCTTGGATTTTTTGAAAAAAAAGTTCGTGAAAACCTATCAACATAGTATCTAATTTTGAATCTCGACACCAGAAACCCAATAGTGAAAACGGTTTGAGTTTTAGACGGACGATTTAAGAAATAACACATTTTGAATAAACGAACCTACGAAAAAAGATAAAACTCTCAGGTATAGTGCGCCACTTTATCTTAACCTGAGAGAACGGAGTGACTTTTTAGAAGGAGTAATACTTAATTAGCGAAATCACTAGTTTATGAATACTCGTTGCAAAGATCACTCCAACCTTTCCAGGTTGCGACAAGTGGCGCGCTGCATGTGCGCCACTTGTCGCAATCTGAGAGTTTTCCTTATTTTCGTAAAACCGTTTATTCAAAACGTTTTAGCTCTTAAACCGTGTGACCAAATCTCAAACCACTTTCACTATTAGATTCCTCGCGTTGAGATATTCAAAACTTGATCCCATGTTGATAAGTTTTAACGAACTTTTTTTCACGAAAAAAACCGAACGGATAAACTGAACTAGGAGCACGGGTTTTTTCCTTTTCTGAAAGAGGCACGCCCGTGCCTCTCAATAAATCACAACTGTGCCTCTTGTGGAAGCAAACTTGACTCTCGCAGAAGGAAAAAACAAAAAAAACTCGTTATTTTTCGTTTTCGACGAGGCACGTCGCGAGAAGCAAAACCATGACTCTCGTGAAAGGAAAAACAGAAAATGTGTTTTTTTTCGTTTCCGAGAGGCACGGCCGTGACTCTCGCGAAAGCACAAACATGTCTCTCACGAAAGCAAAAGCGTGACTCGCGAAAGAAAAAAACAGAAAGTGCATTTTTTTCGAGAGGCACGGCCGTGACCCTCGCAAAAGCACAACCATGCCTCTCGCGGAAGCAAAACCGCGACTCTCGCGAAAAAAACAGAAAACCCATTTATTTCGTTTCCGAGAGGCATGGTCGTGACTCTCGCGAAAGCAAAACCATGAATCTCACAAAAAAATGTTTTTCGCACAAATAATTTTTTTCAATATTTTTTATCCAAAAGCTAAGGAAAACCGATGGAAAACCAAAACGTAAAAAAACCAGAAAAAAAACGTTTAAAAGTCGAAAACGCGTGCGAAAAAAAATCCGAACAAAGCGCCCAGAGTGCGTCAGGTGGCAAATGACTGAGAGTACGTCAAGTAGTGTTGATCCTTGTGAGGCTCCCAAAGGAGCATCCTCAACTAGTTGCTCCCCTCAATTAGTGATTTCGAACGCAACAGGCGACCCCCCGCAGCGTTAGAAATGGGCCAGCCCATTTTTCCACACCTAGCCACCCGGTTATGGATTTTCTTGTTTCTTTAATTATTTCTTCATTATTTCTTTTTCTTTTCTTTATTTTTCGTTTTATCTTTCTTTTCTTTTTCAAGTTTATTTTTATTTTATAGAAGTTCATGTTTTCAAATATTATTTGGAAATTTCAAAAATTGTTTGTGCATTAAAAACATTGAAAATTTAAAACTTTCTCGGTATTTAAAAATTGTTCATAAATTAAAAATGTTCACATTTTATGAATAATGTTTGGTAATTTTAAAAAATGTGTTTATTTTTCAAAAATTGTTCGGAATGTTTTTGTTCAAAATTTTAGAGTTTCAAAATATGTTCTAGATTTCAAAAAATAATCGCGTTTCCTGAAATTACTCACAAATTTTTAAAAATATTCACCAGTTTCATTTTTTATTTTTTTCGAGAGTTTCAAAATATGTTCCTTTTAGAAATTGTTCACAAATTTCAAATTTTGTCCGAGTTTCAAGATAAGTTCATGTTTCCAAATTTTGGTTTGGAATTTTAGAAAATATTCCAGTTTCAAAAAAATGTTCATGATGTTCAACAAATGTCCATTTTTCAAAAATGTTTTGTTTTTTAAATTTTGTTCAAAAATTTGGAAAGTGTTTCATTTCCTAGAACACTCAATTTTTTTCAAAAACAATTTACTTTTTGAAATTCCAAAAATAATTCGATTCTGCCCTGTTGCTTGGTTCTTGAGGTTTGGCGTTGCAGTATGACCATTTGCGACTGCTAGCTCAACCATAGTACCATGTTGTGAATAGCCCGAGATCCTGTGTTCGAATCCCCCGACGGCTGTTATTTTTTAGCTACAGTACGCGTACCTTCATGGGCCAGCCCAGTCAGAGGCTTGCCTATGCGAAATGCCGACTCTTTGCTGCAGAGAGCGTCATATAGGAGGTCCCATGTTTATGAGTTAAAGTTCGTTTATCTCTACTCCTAATGTCTCAGTTGGTAGGCTGCGTTTCGGATTTATTTTCGTCCCACAATTTGCGTCCGGTTTTTTTTCGCTGGTTTTTTTTCGCCGGTTTTTTTCCACTCCCCCCACCCCACCCCACGTACGAACCGCTCCCCACCCTCTCCTCGCGCGAGCGGATCCTCTCTCTGGTACCCTCGCACGCGCTAGGGTTCCTGCGCCGCCGCGAGCTCGTCGACCAGCCCAACGTCCTGCTGCTTCGCGCCTCGCTTCCCTTGTCGCTCGCCTTCGGACTCCTCGCTAGCCTCAGGCGATCCATCGCTTGTCTGCAAGCCAAGCCGCCGCCTCTCCGCCGAGAAAGAGGGCTCCCGATCTCTGCCGTGGTCGACCAACAGCCCATTGCGCCTGCTCCATCACCAGATCACGCGTGCTGTCTGCTCCGCCGCCTCGCCGCCTGCTCCGTCGCCTTGCCACGCGCCGGCCGCCTTCTCTCCCTCGTCTCGCCGATTCTCCCCGTCCGCACTAGGAGATCAAGAGGGAAGGGATCCCCTTTTCTGCAAAGCCCGTGCCTTGCCGGCTTCGGCGGCGGCGCTCGATGACCCGCTCCTCGTCCTCGAGCACCTCCTCCAGACCTCGAGCTCCGGCGGCGGCGGCGTGGGAATGACGACCAGGGCATGGGGAAGACGAAGACTTGCTCCACACACATGCCACTGCCCCGTGCTTGTCTTGCTCCTTGAGTTGGCGGGCTGATGATGGAGGATCTGAACTCTTCGCTGCACTGGCGTCGTCGCCGTCGCTGCCGCTTCTGCTTCTGCTCCCCGCTCACCCATGGTGCAGGTCTGTCTTCTGAATTTACAGGTGATGTATGTCTGTTGAAGCAAGCAGGTGAGCTGATTTTGTGCAGTGATTGGTTTGTGCAGCGATTGGAGGAGGAATGGAGTATTGCATAGGATTGGATGCTGCTTCCGTTGGTGCAGGTGAACATACAGTATAAATTCAGTTAGACTTGCACTTTGTATGCTTTCAGTATTGGTGAACATACAGTATAGATTCAGTTAGCCTTGCACTTTGTATGCTTTCAGTATTGGTGAACATACAGTAGATAAACATACAATATAAATTCAGTATGAACAGTACTGGTGATAATTGAATTCAGATGGGAACATCCTCAGGCCCCTGTTCTTATTCTTATTCTGAAAATTTATTCTTTACACTTTATTCTTTGGTTACTTCAAGTGAGTAACTACAATAACTTCAAATGGGTAACTCCATTTTTTGATTTTTTTTACACATTAACCATGATATTTGTTCCTCTGTTCTGGTCATAATGATAATCTGATTGTTGAACCCTTAATCATTATCATAATCTGAATGCAACAAGAGCATCCAAAATCTGGAGCAAACAACGTTTGAAATTTTCCAAACTTCTGTTGAAAAGTTAACTGATTTTTTTGTATCAACATTGCAACATTTCAGCATGACAACTCAACTCAACTCAATTCAGTAAATTAAATGGCATATTGCAATATTTACAAAGATTCAGTTAACTTCTATTAACATTCAGTTAACTGAAGAACATGTTTATCCAGACCAAGAACATTCAGTTAACTTCTTTGACATTGGAGGTGAACACATTCAGTTAACTTTTTTGCAACATTTATGCAGAATACATGATCAATTGCGTTTGAAATTAATGAACAAGCGCAATTTGCAGAAATTGGAGCCCGGGTTCTTCCTCTCACCGACAGCAGCACGAGCAGGGGATTAGTGTTTGAAATTAGGGTCTTCTGAATGTTGTTTCCTTGTTGCTGAAGATAGGTGACTCTGAGGAATGTAGGTAGGCTGGCTATGTCGCCGAGGTTGAGAGGGAGAGCCCACCACCTTTTCTGATTAATGTTGTTTAGGTTTAGAGATGGTCCTAACACTAATCCCCTTACACCGAAAACAAAAAAATCCTAATCTAATGTTATCTCACCTAAAAGAAAAGCATCCTAATCTAATGGTATCTCTGATTTCTTTTGCAAATGTTACTGTTCGTAATTCCCGAGCTTGTGTAACGTCTTTGTTTTATTGCTGTCCATTGGGAGTATTCTTATGCATGATTTCTTCTTCAGACTGCAAATGTAGCTGGTACACTCCGGGAGGCGAAGAATAAACTTGAGAAGAAGTTGGATGATCTTACTTTGTAAGACTTACTCTCGAAAGGAGAATGCGGGTATATTTTTCTCTGTCTTCAGTGCTTTTATGTTTATTGTGCTCCCTTTATTTTCGATGTGCTACCCTGCATGTCGTAGTTTGAGACAGTTCTGCTTGTTCCTGCCAGTATAAGGACAAATACAATTTCGCCTACGAAACTTCCATTCTTTCCCTGTTCTGTTTGTGTAGATTTTCTTCTTATATAAGATACACATAATTTTTTTTGTTACAAGCAAATTAGATTGGTCTTCTGTATGCAGGGTACACTCCTGATGGCTGATGATGTTTCACAACCTCTTCTGCAGATTTTCAGAATACCGACGGAAATATTGCGTTGGAACGATCCCGGGTCGGCGGGGGCGGCCAGACCAGGTGGCAAATGCGGTGCACAAGTTGAGGAGCGAAGGTAAAGAGGAAAGGCCACAACAACACAAGCAGCGGCGAGGGGATGGAGCAGCGGCTGCGCAGCTGCGTCGACCCAAGCAGTTGCGAGAGCGAATGAAACTGCGGTTGCACAGACAAGCTTGTGGAGGTGTCAGTATGCACGCATGTGTCCCTGATTTGGAGCACGCCTCTGGCCTGGTAGGATTCTCGCTCTTCCCCGACCTCAAGGGCGTTCGTCTATCTGTGTCGTGCTCGGGACGATGCACTAATGCAAGTGTGGTTCTTCAGCTTTTCTTTGTCTTTTTGTTGGTATGTATATCTCTGAATCTTGTGAGCCATGATTTTCATGCTGCCATGTATGCCATTGTGTCCTGTATAATTATTCTTCTTATTATTTTTGAATGGCATAATTATTCTTATTGAGGCACGGCCGCTGCCTATTTTGCTTATAGTAACATACTAATTAATACAGGGAGAGAGTACGATTTTTTAACACAATCTGCAGTACCCGTGAGCCTGCCCATAGGTAGATATGGATACATTTTGTAGCTTCCATTCTTGTTTTCTCTCATTGAAATTATGGATTTGGAAACTAATCATGGAGTGTCTAGATTGCCTGCTATATTACCAAGTGCGCTGAAGGAAAAGCTGCTGCCACTGTTGATGACCACTCTAGGTGATATAATTCATGTTTGCTTTGTTGTTTCAGTAACTTCCTGTAGCATATTGGTTCCATATTTTTTGCATCATGGTACATTATTCTCATCTTGATATATATCATTTGGTCAACTGAAGATTTGAGTGCAGGGTAGAATTCTTGGTTGATTTTAGAATTTCGTTGTTGATTACTTGGCCAACAGACTTTTATGAAATTTAAGGCGTCATTTAGTGTACTATATGTCATATTTGTCTTATTTCTATACTCACAATATTTCTGCATTGTCTGAACAAATGATGCTAAATTGATATAATCATTTTGGATCGGTGTCATCTTCTCAATGCTGAACAGCCAAAATATATACATAGTGAGCAGTTCGCCGCACATGCTCATACGTCATATTTATGTACTATTTAACATGACAAAAATTGGTCAAACATTTAAATATTTCTACTGTTTAACACAGCCAAAGTATATACATAATGATCAGTCCTCCGCTGCACATTAGATCCAGCCTCCCTCCCTTGACACCATTCTTCTTACTTATTATTATTTCTTTTAAAAATATATTTAGTTTTATTTTCTAGCTACTTCAATTCATTTGTATATGGTTAGTTCTATCGCACTACGAGGATGATCCATGACTGGTCGCGGACAATCACCTGCGAGGACGATTCATGGCCGGTTGGGGATGGTCAGTTCCATCACACTGCGAGGAGATGATTCATGGCCGGTCGGGGATGGTCACCTGCGGTGAGCACGAGTACCTCCTCCACATCCTCCCTATACTAGCACCCTTGGCGATGAAAATGACAGCCAGGAGAATCCCTCCTTCACACCTCTTTTCCATCTCTGTCAGATTGTCCTCTCTAGCAAGGTGTCTATGCATGAATCATATTTATGGTTTCTTTGCATTTTTAACAATTAATATAGATTTTTGTACCCACAGCCTGAAGGCCAACCTTAATACTGGACCTCGAGAGGGGCATGTGGCCAACCATGCCGGAGGATGCAGAGGAATTGTTTGGGAATGTTATCATCAGAGGACCCAAGAAGTAGCCCACCAAGGATGCATGGATCAACCACGCAAGTCCATTGTGAGTTTGATGCTTCTCATGTGTTCACTATGGTGCAATGAAGATCTGATGGGCAATGGTCTCATGACATTTCCTTTCTGAAAACTTAAATTTATAGCTTGCAATCCATCTGTGGCGAGGGTTCATGACAGACAAGCCAATAGATTTGGGGGTCCACTTCCCGGTGAAACAAATGTTCATTGCGGACAATACGAAGACGATGATTGGTACAATCAGGTGAATATATTAGAATTTTTATTCTTCTCTCTCCATGTCTATGTTTGTGCTTGATCAACTATCCACTTAATGATTTTAGTTGTACAAAGTCCTAAGCTGGTCTCACTAGGTCGTACCCAGTGGCGGAGACAGGGGGGCCAGCAGGGCCCTGGCCCCCCCAACACCATGATTTTGCATGTAATTTGCTATGAACAGTGGCAAAATTAGTACTAATTTGCTGCTAAAAAACTATTTTTCAACACTTTGGCCCTCCCGAACCTGTTTTAGTAGCACTTTGCCTCCCTTATAGATATTTTCTGGCTCCGCCACTGGTTCATACTCGTACCACACCATGCGAAGGTTATGGGCAAGGTGGTTGAGCTTGATGCCACAGAGTTGGAGGTTATTGCTTTGGCGATGCCGAAGGCCGTTCACGCGAAGAGGAGATGTGCCTGGTGACGAGAAGTCTTAGACCACCGGTGAGTTTTGCTTCCTATCAGTTCAGCAGTGTGTGTACATGTTCAAAATTGTTGGCTATAAACACTTGAATTGTCTCCAATCATGTACTTCAGTTTCTACCATCTTCCATATTTACCATGTTTTGTCACTTAACAAAATTTTACATAACTATTTTGTGTATGCATGCAAAATTCTGGTTTAGAAACTTAATGCAGAATTATGAACAAAATTATCATTCAGTATTAAGAATTTACATTTATCATAAGAAATGGAAAACTCATAGGTATTTTAATCTAGAAATTACAATGCATGTTCAGGGAAGATGATGAGCTTCTAATTAGCGGTAACTTTATTCTGTTTTTTTTACTGCGGTAACTTTATTCTGTTGAAACCAAAAGATATGGATGAGCCATGATAATGAGTGTTAGGGGGTTGGACGGCACGATGTAAAAAGATATCATTTTTACTAAATAACTTCATTTTCTGCAGAAACTTCCTTGCACTAAACTTAAAATATTGGCTTCTCCAGATGTACATAAGCTATTAGCTCTTAGCTCTATTTAATTCGACTCATATATACGAAAGTCCTCTTTTGATCCCGATTTCACAAGCTCCCTGATGAACAGTAAAATCCAAAAATAATAATTAAAGAATTCAAAAAATTCTGGATTTAAACATCGATGAAATTTTTAACTTCCTGCAAATTTTGATGATGAAATAACATCGGTGGAGGTCTGGACAAAAAGAAAAAAATCGATGCTCCAAAATGCTTCCGAGAACAAATCTTTTGGAGCGTTGATTTATTTTTGCCCAGACCTACACGAATGTCATGTCATCAAAAACATTTGCAAGAAGTAAAAACTCTCATAAATGTTTATAAAAAATTAGTTTTTTTTATTTTTTTACTGTGTTTTCGGATTTTACTGTTCATCAAGGAGCATGTGAGCTCGGGTTCAAATACTCCACGTCCTCATATTTATTCCTATTCTCCTTTTGTCATTTTTTACATCTAGGCTTTTAGTGTTTTGCTGTATCTCAAAGGTTTACCTTTTTAAAAGTGATATGTGTTTATATTTTGTGGATGTTTTTGTTGCTGGTATATATTCTCAAGTGATAATCATCATATCTTGGCAATCTCTATGTTATGAGAGGTATAAAAATATAATCGGCTATAAATTTGATAGTATGCTACCTTGGCCAATATACTGCATCATGTGAATGTTTCTCGTTCTCAAAAGTGCACTATATCTGGCCTCTCAGGCCATGAAGGCTGCAAGGTTGCACCTTGGAGCTCAAAATTTGGTGTCTTCACATTGAAGGATCCAATCCATCGACTTTGGAGTTTGAACATGTCACTTGTGATGGGGAGAGGAAGAGATGACTTGCATACACTGGACAATGAGTGTTAGCAGCGTGGTGGCTCGGGACTGTACAAGTTGTAGTAGCCCCTTCCCTTATACATGTTTTGTTTTGATTGGAAGCACCTTATAATTTAGCTAATATATGGATTTCATTTACATCGTCTGTCCAAGTATGCGAGGCCCATGAGACGGGCATTAATCACTTCTCTTTTTTCTCAGTATTTTGATAGGGGACCTATGTATATGGAAGGAGTTAGTATCATGTAAATCGTATCACCAATTTAAGGATCCTCATGTTTTCTTACTTTTCAACACTTATTTGTGATTTTGTTCACAAGTTTTCAATTTCATTATGTAGAATGAAGATAATATTTTTGTTGTATTTTTTGTCCATGTAGAGGATACAAGACATCATATTAAGTAATTAATTAATGAAATAATGAATTAACTTACGTATGTGTATGTTTATGCCTCGCTCTTTGTCCCTCCCAATGAGAGGGCGATGATAAGGACGGTTGTCTTTGGGTGTCCCCCAACGTGGTTGACGGGTTGTTGGTGTGAGGAAATGTGTGACTATGGAGGGAGCTCAACAATTGGGATACAATGACAGGAAGAAAAGATGTTATGGGAAGAGAGTGGTTGATTACAAATCAAGGGTTAGCTATGTTGCAGCGACTGTCCACACAGCTGAATTTTGGAGAGCCTACCAGCCGTCCGTTTGATGTTCAAACACGCCCAAATATACAAGGGAGAAATGTCCAAACATGCCCAAATATATAAGGGAGAAATGAGCTTCGACCTTGAAGACAACTTTAGTCATTTGTTTAATTTATTTACATGCACTATATTGTAGCCCGTAGCAACGCACGGGCGGTCTACTAGTAACACCCTAAAGTATCAAGATTCAGCCTCTTTACTCCCTAAACTATTTTCTAAAAATTAAGGGAATCTCCAACAGTGATCCTCAAACCCCACGCAATCGTCCAGATCGCGCAGTCTGGACATGTTTTGCCATCCAACGTGGTCCTGTATCGGTCCGTTCGGCGGTCCGTACGCACTATTTTTCGCAAACTGGAGACAAAGTGGGGGGCTTTTCACCGGACCACTGCCATGTTTGCGTTTAACCGCACTGGCCTACCAAAAACCCTCATCCCTTGCCCACGCGCATCCCCGTCCGGTGCCAGCTGCCCGCATCCTTGACGCTGTAGAGCAGCCGCTCTGCGGAGTGATGTGGCCTCTCACTTGCGTTGGAATTGAAGGGGCCGCCGGCCAAGAGTGACACCCATGCTGCGTCCCCGGTGTGTGTGCCTATTCAATGCCGGAGAGACATTTAGTGTAAAGGATGGAACAGATATCTACCATGCCCGTTCAATACCTGATGACCCACAAGTATAGGGGGTCAATCATAGTCCTTTCGATAAGTAAGAGTGTCGAACCCAACAAGGAGTAGAAGGAAATGACAAGTGGTTTTCAGCAAGCACTGAAATTGTCGGTAACAAGTAGTTTGATCAGAAGAAATAACACTCGTGCGACAAACATGTGAATGACCAATCATTGAAGAATAAGAATTAGCATACAAGGAAGCTGCTGCGGCTGCACAACTCAAGATCAAATTGTTGAGACAAGCATTTAGGACTCGGAACCAAGCCCTGAAGACGCTGGTGATGTAGCACCGACCTGCTCGGGAAGGACCAATGGTTGACTGTGATGCGATAGCCGCTGCGGGATGAGTGCTCGCCGAGGAATGATCAGTGGTCAACAGTGATGACAACAGCTCGGCGATGGCAATGGCCATGAGAGCCACAAGATGAGTTGTCGCTGGGAAGGAGAAGACCAGTTGTTGCTGGGGAAGGAGTAGACCACTGGTCGACGTTGCGGCCGTCGCCGGCGCGGGAGGACTGGTTACGGCGATGGCCATGGGCGATGCGAGATGAGTTGTGCTGGGAAGGAGAAACATGCATGCCAGCTGCGCCATAAGCCGATCGGGGCGGCAGATGAAGAACTGGTTCATGGAAAAATGTCAAATAGTCGTTTTTCTATAAACTCGGTTTTTCAGTTCTACTAAAACTAAGATCTCCTTATCCAGGGATTTGTTATGTTAACCAAATGATACGTCTCCGTCGTATCTATAATTTATGATTGTTTCATGCCAATATTATACCACTTTCACATACTTTTGGTAACTTTTTATATGATTTATTGGACTAACCTATTGATCCAGTGCCCAGTGCTAGTTCCTGCTTTTTGCATGTTTTTTGTATCGCAGAGTATCCATATCAAACAAAGTCCAAATGCAATAAAATTTTACGGAGAATTATTTTGGAATATATGTGATTTTTGGAAGTTGGAATCACCGCAAACGGAGGCCCATATAGGGCACAAGACACCAGCGCACGGCCCAGGAGCCTGGCGCGCGGTGGTGTGTTGTACCCACCTCGTACGTTGGTTGGAGCTGTACTTTGGGCGCAAGGAAGCTTATATCTAGAAAAAATCGTGTTAAAATCTCAGCGCAATCAGAGTTACGGATCTCCGGGAATATAAGAAACGGTTTTCGGCCAGATCTGGGGAACACGAAACAGAGGAGAACAGAGAGGGAGATCCAATCTCGGAGGGGCTCCCGCCCCTCCGCCGCCATGGATGACGATGACATGTACCTAGGGTAGGGTAATAGGCCTAACCTAGACGCCCTTCCCAAGGACACTGCCTTAAGATCAACGGCATTCAAAGCACAGCAGCATCCACCGACTGGAATCACCTCAGTGTGCAACCCACTCGACCAACAACTCCACTCGGATAACCCAATTCCACTCGACTAGTATATCATCATTCGACCGTACAAGAAACCACTCAAAGTATAGAAGATATAAAGTCACTTAGGATGGCGACAGTCATCCGTTCACTCCGTAGCGTTAATGATCATTTATATGTCTTTATTGTTGGCGCTATCAGTAACGTCTCACCTTAATGTACATTGAACTCCTTGTAACGTGGGTTGGCTGGGGTCCTGGCGCACTCTATATAAGCCAACCCCCTCCACTGAGACAAGGGTTTGCACCCCCTGTAACTTCACGCATAATCTAGTCGACCGCCTCCGGGCACCGAGATGTAGGGCTTTTACTTCCTCCGAGAAGGTCCTGAGCTCGTAAATCTTGCGTGCACAACCTCATCGTAGCTAGGATCTTGCCTCCTCCTACGTACCCCCTATTCTACTGTCAGACTTAGAACCACGATAGTTGGCGCCCACCATGGGGAAGGTGTCTTAACGAATTCCAGTGAGGTTGCAATCTTTTCAGATTCCCATCATCATGGTTTCTGGGGATGGTTTGACCGAGGGCTGCGAGATCCGTCTCAGCACGCTCGTTTTCATTGCCGACGACTCCGCTTGGCTCCAAGAGCCCCCTCTCGATGTCGAGAGGCTCCCCATCCACGGGGCGACGCACTTCCGCGCGTGCGTCCGCAGCGTCCTTCTGCGGCAGCCGTCGACCCAGTATCGGTCGGCTCCCGCAACATCTTCGCTTCCCACTGCTCGCCGTCGCAAGCGATCCGGTCGATCGCGGCTGAAGCGGTGGGTCAAGCACGTTGTGGCTCGTCAGTCAACTACCCCTCAAGTCGCGGCAATCGAGCCGAACGAATCTCTATATGGGTTGTTCGATCTCTCGATTGGCTCCGTCGAGACCCTGTCCGAGTGTGATAGCAACGACCCTGCGGCAGAAGTCCTGATGGTCGACACGCCGCGCAGCCCGCCTGGTTTCCGTCACAGCGGCAGCGACAATGGTGGCGGTGATCCCTCACATGTTCATGAAGAATATCGTCCTCAAGTCCTCACTTCGCAACAGAGGGAGGAGCTGCATCGTCGCAATACGGAGGCACTCCACACTCCCATCATCGGGGAAACCTCTGAGGCTCGGGCCTTGGAGGCTGCATGCCTGGCCACGTTGGCTGAGCGCGCGCGGCTGGAGA